>NC_060268.1:74623025-74916139 GCF_021613505.1 Equus quagga | reverse complement strand
CCAATCTGAATGACAACCTTGATGGATAGAGTATTCTTGGTTGTAGGTTTTTTCTTTTTAGCACTTTAAATATGTCGTGCCATTCTCTTCTCACCTGTAGGGTCTCGAATGATTAGTCTGCTGATAGCCTGATGGGCTTCCCTTTATATGTAACTTGTTGCCTTTCTCTTGCTGCTTTTAGGATTCTCTCTTTGTCTTTAATTTTAGACATTTTGATTATAATATGTCTTGGTGTGGGCCTCTTTGGGTTTATCTTGTTTGGAGCTCTCTGTGCTTCCTGAGCTTGGATGTCTGTTTCCTTCCTCAGGTGAGGAAAATTTTCCTCCATTATTTCGACATATAAATTTTCTGCCCCTTTGTCTCTCTCTTCGTCTTCTGGGACCCCTATCATCCAAATGTTAGCATGCTTGTTATTGTCCCAGAGTTCCCTTATACTGTTCTCCTTCTGTCTAATTCTTTTTTCTCTTTTCTGTTCTGCTGGCACCCCACTGATTGCTGTAGCTCACTGATCCATTCTTCTGCTTCCTCTACTCTGCTATTGAGTCCCTCTAGTGAATTTCTCATTTCGAGTATTGTATTCTTCATTTCTGATTTTTTTTTTATATCTTCCACTTCTTTGCTGATGTGCTCACTGTGTTCATCCATTCTTCGCATATCTGCAAGCATCCTCATTATATTTTGTTTGAATTCTTTGTTGAGTAGGTCACTAGTTTCTGTTTCACTTAGTTCTTTTTCTAGGGTTTTGTACTGTTCTTTTGCTTGGAAAGTATTCCTTTGCCTCCTCATTATGCCTCTTTCTCTGTGCTATTATCTTTGTCCTAGGTGAGTCGGCTATGTCTCCTGATCTCGGAGAAGTGGCCTTATGTATGAGACGCCTTATGAGGCCCAGCAGTGTGCTTCCCTCTCATCACCAGTCCATAAGAACCAGGAGTGACTCCCTTGTGGGCTACTTGTGTTCTTCTGCTGTGGCAGGGTTGCTCCCATTGTAGGTACCCAGGGATTCTGATCTTTCCCTCCCTGGCCAGCTGTTTGTAAATCCGGTTTGGGGGGTGGGGGGCTCAGCTCTGTTGGCTACAAAGTCTATCAGCACACTGTTATTGCAATTGTCCTCTTAATTGGGTTGGTACCCAGTGTAGCTGGTTGCTAGGCTTAGGGGCATATAGTTGTGATAGGCCTGAGGCCAACAAGGCTGTTGTCAGATCTCTTAGGAGTTCAGCTGAGTGGGGCTAGCCCTTGGACTGGGGGCACTCAATTGTTTCAGGCTTTGGAAGGTGGGGCTGATCCTTTTTATGGCTATTTGTGAAGCACAAGTCTTCTGCCGCTGATAAGCCTCACCCCCCACTGGACCATATACACTGTCAACACAGTCCTGGCCTGTGCACACTTCTCAACCCCCTGGAGCATACCTCCATGCCACACTGCAGATACCCCCACTTCTCCCCCAATGCCCCCCACAGTTCACCTGGTCCTCATACAGGCTCTGCCCCACAGAGGCAGACACCCTTGCCTGCCTGTAGAGGATCAAGGCACCCAGTCAATGCAGGCTGAAAAGTAGCCTGAGGGCTTGCTGTTAGGTGGAGCCAATCCCTCGGGTGGGTTGCCTGCCCTGGTTGAACTGGATTAAATCTGTGTTCTAGTGGGTGTGGCAGAACCCTGGGCTAACAGGCCAAGGGATCAACCTCAATGGCACCCACCAGGGTCTGTGTCAACATGCCTGGACCAGCTCAGAACAAAGGCCCCCACCAACGTCTCAGTCTCTGGAGAGGACCTTCCTCTCACCAAGATGCCCCCAGAGCCCACCAGGTGAGTCTCGTTTCACCAAAGGACAGTCAGCTTTCTCTCTGGTGATTTTAGGTTGCTTCAATGAGTGAATTTGTGCATGGGCCCTTTAAGACCTGGATCTTTTCAGCTTTCGGCTGATAGCTTTTCTGGGGGTGTCCTCGCTGCAGTTAATAGCCAGCAAAGACAGACAGCAAGAACCCCATCTCAGTTGGGCTGAGTCCAAGGGATGGTTATAGCAGTATCGCCCCTGCTCCAGACCTCACTCCTCCAGGGAGGGCTGTGTACCTTAGGGTGGCTCCTGCCTGGCCAGCTGAGAAGCTCCGCTGCTCCCAAAGGTGGCTTTTTCTCTCTGGCCGGAGTTACTGCCTCTTCTGCCTTCGTCAGGACTGTCCCTTGTTGTGGGGGTTCTTTTTATCCAGTTTTCAGTTTTCAATCCAGGGTGATTCTTCCCAAAATTGTTGTAACCTGGTTGTGTTCATGGGAGGAGGTGAGTTCAACGTCTGCTCACAGTGCCATCTTGATGAGATCAATCCAAAGATGTTCTCTTTCATCACTGCTATTCAACACACTACTGGAAGTTCTAGCCAGCACAATAAGGCAAGAATAGGAAATAAACATCATAACATCAGAAAGGAGAAACAAAACTATTCCATTTGCAGAAGACATTGTCTACATAGTAGTCTCAAAGAATATACAAAAAACTTTTATAACTAATAAGTGAGTTCAACAAAATTTTAGGATGTTACAATCATCAATTATATTTCTATATAGTAACAGCGAACATACGGTAACTAAAATTAAAAATATAACATCATTAAAAATCATTCAAAATAAAAAGAGAAATACACAGTTGTAAATATAGCAAAACATGTACAGAATTTGTATGTTGAAAACCGCAAAATGCTGATGAAACAAATGAAAAAGATTTAAACAAATAGAGAGGAAGTCCATTTATGGATTTGAAGATGCAACATAGTAAAAGTGTCAATTTTCGTCTAATTGATATATGAATTTAAACCAATTCTTATGAAATCCCAGCAAGATTTTTTTATAGAAATAAGCAAGATCATTCTAAAATTTATGTAGAAAGGTAAATGAAACAGAATAGTAAAAGTAATCTTGAAAAAGTAGAATAAAGTAGGAAGATAACTCTACCCCATTTCAAGACTTATTATAGGGGCCGGCCCTGTGGCTCAGTGGTTACATTCGCGTGCTCTCCTTTGGGGGCCCAGAGTTTTGCCAGTTCAGATCCTGGGCACGGACATAGCACTGCTCGTCAAGCCATGCTATTATTATTATTGTTCCCTGGGCTCTTTGCAAATACCCCCCTCCTTTGCAATTCTCTTCTTTTAATTCCATGACCCTCTATTTTCTCACTTTGCTATTGCTCTGACTCTTTTCTATCTAAATTAACACAAACTCTGAACTGGGGAGGATCAGGCACGGAAAAGGCATGGAATTAGGGATCTTTTCTGTGTGTCAGGAGAAGAGATACTCAAGAACAACCTGGAAGAGGTACGTTGATGGTGAGTCACCTCCTTTTTCCACTTGAGTGTTTCTACAGAACTCTAACAAGGAATCTTATGAAGACATTTGATATAAATAAGTTTTATATCTTTATAGGGAGTCTTGGTTCAAATAATATCCTCTTAATAAATTTCCAAAAATGCCTTTCAACTTTCCTGTCCAATCAGCAAAACCCAGTCTTCTGGAAATAAGCGGCTGGGTGGTAATTCATCATTTCTCAGGAAACTTCCTAAATGTTTCCTCAGTAAATGCTGGTGGAAGGAATGAGTGTTCACAAGGTCTGGTGACTTTCCTCCATCAGCTCTGTCATGAGTGATCTACAGGAGGCTTTTAGCCCAGAGGATTTGCTTACTTATTTTAAAGGTTTTAGAAGTAAACTATTTACATAATTCTTTCATATGCTTATTATAAGAGCCAGTATTTGCTGAAGGATTATTCTTAAACCAAATTCTCATTCTTGTGTTTTTGATTATAGGAAAAGCAATGGTCCAGGCACTTTTTAAAGTAAAATTGCTATCTGTATATTCTTGAAGAAAACTGCTGGGAAGAAAGATATACAAAACAAAGCATGTGTGGAGTCCCAAGGCTTTTTGTGTCTGTATAAACAAAATGAAGCAGGGTATTTCAGAGTCATTTTCAACACAATGGATGAAAGACTAGAGACTATACAGCAAGTTACATTGTTCTTTTCGGAGGTAAGCATCAGGATTTCCCAGTTTGAATGGACCATGTTATCTCCTACTATCAGTTTATTGAAAAATTGCTGCCATCAGAACAACCAGTTTGGAGTTATAAGAAAGTCACTTCTGGAAACTTCTAGGCAGAAGTGAGGTTATGAGGAAGGCCACACCCCAGAGTTCCTTCCTTCTACTCATATGGATGGTTTTATCCCTCTGTCCTTGCCAGATCTCTTATAATAGCTATAACTTGACCCACTGTGAAAGATGACATGAGTGGAGCCATATTAAAATAGAACTGGCACAGCTATTTCAGAGGAATTGCCTTGCACACCTTGTTTTCTATATCTTCCAAACTGGATCAAACTACCAACCTTCCAAGAAGTCAGTAAGGACAAGAATATCCCGTTTGTAAGTACTGATGTAATTGGACCTCTGCTGCTGCTAATTGCCAACCAACAATGAAGTACAAGTCTAGCCTTTTGCCTGATAACCACATCTCAAGCCAATCTATGAAGTACAAACCTAGCTTTACCTCATCGAGCACCAATGAACTCTTCTTTAATACAGCTCACCTCATGTTCCTCCCTTTATCCCATAACAACCCTGAGCCCCTCTTCTGTAAGTGGGACACTATTTCGATTTCTACCTGAATCTGTGCTCCCTGAATTGCAATTCTCTGATCCCAAATAAACACTTTGCCTCTTAAACCAGTTTCTGTTTCTGTAGGTTGACATCACTTTATCACTGAATAGAAACTGTCCAGGGGCTACAAGTAGAAGGACATTACCCCTGAGCAGGAGCTCAGTGTCAACCTGTCTTTTTTGGGTGGAGGCATCTCCTAAAAGGACTAGGCTACCTAGAACTGCTAGGTAGGAAAACAGCTGACGTTACCCTTATGTGGACATCTCAGCAAAATCACGTTTAGTGGATGACCATACTTTGAGACAAACCTACTTTCCTTGTTCCCCTCTGCAGCTTCCTGAATATTCCCTGAATAGAATTGCTTCCTGTTACCTGCTATGGCACTCAGCACACACTCTGGTGAACTCCACATCTTCTGGAGACTAGAAGATGGGGTTGGTTTACCATTTTATCTTCAAATTCTGGCCAGAGCCTTTCGTACAGCCTGACCTCAATAAATAGCTGAATGTATGAATAAGGTTCTTTGGCATGCTTATCTGCAAACTCTTACCCAGCTTGGATTCCATAACTGCGCGCATGTGTGTGTGTGTGCACGCGCACACACACACACACACTTTCCTCTGCCTTCTGACTCTGTAGATCTATTGATTGAAAGTGAAACCTAACTTGTTGGAAATACAATATAAGATCCGTCCATTTGCAGACCGTCTCAATCTATGCCCCCAAAGAATCACAGGTTAGATAATGCAAAATGGTAACAAATTCACTAAACATTTCCAAGTGACTTTAGCGTACATTACACAACTTGGTTTTATTTGCCTAATTATATTTGATTTGGATTGCTAATAAACTTGAGTTTCCGCGGCAGAGCACATCCCCAAAGGTGGTGTGTGTGTGTGTGTTTTGGGGGAAATTCAGGGTTGTACTAGGGGAGGGGGATGGGCCCTCTGATCTGATTCATGGGAGGTTGCCCTGCAGGGGGGGGGGGGGGCGCCCAGCAGGTAGGGGGTGCTGTTCCCACCACATCAAGAGACGGAAGGGCGCCTCCAGGTGCATCTAAGTAACTTCATTTGTACGAGTGAGGTTGGTAGTGTCCTTGAAAAAATGCTGTCCCCTGGCTGAAGAGGGCAAGCCCCCGTGCTAAGACTTTGTGGAAATGCCTGGCCCTAGTCTTAGCCGAAATGCAGAGCAGGGTGAACATGACCAGGATCCCACCGGGGGAGCCCTTCCTCTCCGTGGCACCCCTCCCTCTTATTCTGATAAAACCACTTTAAAGTAGAATGATGAAACTATTGACTTTCTTAGGCACACTTGCATTTTCTCAGGGGCCCAAATATTGCCTACAGCGGGGTTTCAGAAAGGCAGACGGAGCTGTGGGAGGAGCGTTCCCCGCGAAGGGAGAGGTTACTGCCGGATTGGCTGGATGCCCCCAAGACAGGCTCTGCGTCACTGGCGCATCTGCAGTCACCAGGCACAGGCAGCACCTCGGCTCCCGAGCGCCACGGAGGCTAAAAATAGCTGCGCTGCGGGGGCCAAGCTGCAGAGGCTGCGCCTGGCGGGCTGGCTCCGCGCCTGAGAGGACAGGAGGACGCAGGACCATGCGGCTGCCAGCCCAGGATGCAGGGACGCAGCCACCTAGGAGGGGTGCAGGCCAGTAAGTCCTGAGTCCACTGGTGCACAGCGAGGAGGGCTATAAGCGGCTCACGCATCCCATTCTTTGTTTCTGGGCTCTTTGTTGAGGAACAAGCCTGGTCAATTAACGGAATCCGGAGCCCTATGTCCTGGGTTTTACAAGACTAAGAGTTGCTGCCTTGAGAAGATTCTGGTTTTGTGTACGTCGAAATTCTGAGAAGACTTAGTACTAGCAGACAAAAGCAGCCATCGTCTAACTTCTGAGAAGCACTAAGACCATTTGCGCACACACAGGGCGTGCCAGAAAGGCAGTGGGATTTAAATGTTAAATTGACTGGATGTAGAGTGAGAGAATAAAGCCTACGAAATGACCATCCTGCCTCTTCTTTTAGAGAGCTTCTGGGTGTGGAGGAACAACTTTCATTTAGGATAGCTTGTCTGCCTTTTAGGGCATCCCAGTATGTGTTGGAATTTTGCATAATTTCTGGAAAAGGGGTTGTCTGAGAGAGCATGCCCCTGAATAGCTGAGACAGAGATGTGTGTGTGCATGTATGTGTGTGTGTGTGCACGCGAGTGACAATTAGGGCTGGAGCAGAGAGTTCTAGGTATCCTTACAGCTCCTAAATTCTATGGCTCTGAACCGCATTTTCACATTAGTGATACCAAACCGAGAGACTGAATATGCAAAGAGACAAAGACCAGACCATATATAAAAATAAAACTTGGGCCCACAACCTGCAGGAACCTAACGAACAAACCCCCTTATCTACAGTAAACAGCCAGGAAGCCAGCCTGCCAGTGGTTAGACTCGCAGGAAGCCAGACTGCTATCTCTAGTCTCTAGTCATTTTGACAATCCAGGAAGCTAAACAATAACTTCTGTAACAATCAGCTAAAATTGGCCAGGACTTGATCAATAACTGACAGCTTCTCTAATTTTTGCTGCTGCTTCCAGTTAAGAACCGACCAAGGAAAAATTAAATATGCACCCCTAACCAATCATGTAGGACACTCCACTTCTAGTTAGGCCACCTCCAGCCTCACCAGGTCAACAATCTCCAAATCAGGGCACCCAGGAAGCTGTCCTTTTTTTCCATTATAAAACTTTCCCACTCCTCTGCCTGTCTTTGAGTCTCTGCCAAACTCAGGTGGTGGTGGCTGACTCCCTTGCTTTAGCAAGCTCTGAATAAATAGCCTTTGTTTTTCATATCTGGCTGATCTTATTTATTTCCACAAAGCCCATAGCTGAAAGGCTGGGACACAGCCATCACTTGGTGTTCTGGCTGCCTCCCCGCACCGCCCCCCCAGAAGTCAGAACTTGTGTACCTCCATCCTGCTTGTTGGTGCCAGAGTGCTCTCATCTCAACCCCAGATGTGCAGAGAGAAAGGATCTTCTCCCAATATGTAATTGCTTGGAAAGCTTGTGTTTATTTTCTGTTATTACTTGGCATAACTTGTGGGTATATGTGGTATGAAACCACATATTTCCCTTATTGATTTGTCATGAGGGACATAATTCTGACAGGGAGTTAAAAGGCAACAAAAAAGTCACTTCTCCACCAACATTATTTAGAGCCTCCTGCTGGCCAAACACAAGAATGAATCAAAGATGAATGACACTGTTTCATCACACCACCACATTTAAGGTGTTCATAGTCTTGAGGGGCTGCAGGCATGTAAACAAATTGTTATATCTCAGCCTCCAGCTGTTCCAGTAATGTGGCAGTAATGTGGATCTCAGAGGACACATGGGAATGTGCCAGGTGGAGAAAAAAGAGTAGGCTATGAGGAATGGAATCTGGCATTCATAAAACCCAGTGCCTTTTTCAGTTTGTTTTTCCTTTAAGTAAGATTACAAACAAATACTCCAGACTTGATGGTCTCAGGGAGATGGGGAAGCTCTGTGGCCTAGAGCAGCCTGCGACAGAGGACCTTTCTGTACCAGGACAGATCCTCTTCTGGAGACACTTGATGGAAATACAGTGATGGACCCAGGGATTCCAGGAGGTGTGAATGCTTCCCTGGATGGAGAGGCTTAATGGAAGTGAGAAGATCAGTGACGGGCTTCCTGGGTTTCCCCAGGGGTGAGTTTCAGATAGAGCAGAAAAGGGAGAGATTTAGAAAACTGAGGAAGCAGAGTCAAGCTGCAGGGTAGGACTCAGGGTCCAAAGGAAAGAGACATGAAAAGAGTGGTGATGGCAGGCCTGCAGATAGCCACCACCTCAGGTCCCCAAGAACTCCAGAACCACTGTCCCACATTGTTGTCAGGTGCAGCCCTTTCTTATCTTTTATTTCTTGGGCTGTGCAAATGTGGGGTGCCTCATTCAGTATTTTATTCTCATAATGGAACTTTCCAATTTTTCTAGGCAATTTAGCTCTTAGTGTGGGTGATCCTCAAGGCCTTGGAAAAGTGGAACAACTTGACATGAGCAGGCAAAGATCACCAAGAACATGAGCAGAAAATACTGGATACTTGGAGAGGGGATCATGATTCAGTCAGAGACATCTGTGCTGCAGCCCACGGCTGTTGGAGTGAGGAGGCACCACCTGGTGTCTCCAAAGCTGGGTAGATTCATCTTGGATGGCATCTAAAATTTTATATTTATTCATCCATCAATTCATTTGATAAATATTTTGCTCATCTATCACTTAAATCAATTCAGCAAACATTTATTGAGCAACTACTGTGTATACAATACTGTGTGCTAAGCACTGGGCATACCAATGAGACACATGTTCTATCATCATTCAGATTAGCGATTTATGAGTTGAATAAAACATGCTCGGATTAGTGATTTTCAGTAGCAGTTAGGGGAGAAGGAGGTGTGCAAATCACATATGAGACATTTCCCCTGTGTCTTCCCACCAAATGGGACTTTCTGCTATTGACTATGGGAATATACCATGTTGTTCAAGCAGATTAGAGTGGAAAGAGTTGAGAACCACTGATTTAGGTGCCACAGCCAAGAAAATAAATATCTATCAGGAACCATAAGGACAAGAAACATGTCCAGTGGCATGTTATAAGGAGATTGAGACAGGGCTCCCCAAAGTCCTGGAAAACAAGGATCTTTCCAAGGATTACTTGTACAGAGGTGGGCTCAGGGATCTGGGCAAGGGCCCTGTGAATCGTGAGCATGAGGCTTAGTGAGAGGACATTACTTCTGCTCACAGAGTTCAAGGACAGTTTCACCAAAGAGCTGGAGCGAGCAGGTCCCAAAGGGCATAAGGTGAAATCGATTGTAATTTTGATTTACATTTCACTAATAATTAGTGATGCTGAACATCTTTTCATACACCTGTTGGCCAGCCATATATCTTCTTTGGAAAAATGTCTGTTCAGATCCTCTGCCCATTTTTTGATTGGATTGTTTTTGTTGTTGTTGTTTAGCTGTATGATAAAGATGATGTTCTAGTGTCTGTCACTTCCATTGTTATTGTTTTTCTCCAATGATAATATGTCTTTTTTTACTCATGGTGTTTTAAGATTTTATTTTTCAGCATTTTTGACTGTAATATGCCTAGGGATGAGTGAAAATGTGTGTGTTTTGTGTTAATTCTGCTTGGGGTCCTCTGTGATTCTTAAATTTATGAGTTTTATTTCATCAAATTTGAAAAATTCTCAACCATTGTTTCTTCTAATTTTGTTTCTGTCTAATTCTCTCTATTCTCCCCTTTGGGCACCCTGATTACACCTATTTTAGACCTACATCTCATTTTGAGTTTTGTTTTGTTTTCTGTTTTTGTCTTTTTTTTTTCTTTGAACTTCAGTTTGGGTATTTTTGCTAACTTATCTTTGTATTTACTAATTGCTGCCTTCTTCCATGTCCACTATGCTGTTAAAGCTACTTAATGAGCTCTTAATTTCAGATATTGTACTTCGAAGCCTTAGAATGTCTACTTAATTTTTTTGTAGATTCTAATTCTCTTTTGAAATACACCTTTTCATCAATTCTCTATCTTTCTTCTATTTTTTAAATTAATTAATTTATTGTTATTGTGGTATAATTTACATACATCATATAAATTTCAGGTGGACAACATAATGATCCAGTATTTTATATAGTCACATGCCACATAGTAATATTTTGGTCAATGACAAACAGTATATACAATGGTAGTCCTATAGGATTATAATGGAACTAAATTTCCTATAACCTAGTGATAAGATAGCTGTCATAACATCATAGTGTATCACGTTACTCACATGTTTGTGGGATGCTGGTGTAAACAGAACTACTGTGCTACCAGTTGTATAAAAGTATAGCACATGTAATTATGTACAGACATAATACTTGATAATGATGATAAATGACTATCTTACTGGTTGACGTGTTTACAATACTGTGCTTTTTATCATTATTTTAGAGTGTACTCTTTATAAAAAAAGTTTACTGTAAAACATTTTGCCATGTCACGCTGGCAGCAGCTTCATAGGTCATGTATTTACATCTCTTGATTGCATCATTTTCTCTTGTGCTTGATGTAATTTCATGGTGTTTTGCTCCTCATGGCCCCTAAACATACAAAATCCACTACTAGTGTTGCCAGTAAGAGGCCATGTCAAATGATCGATGTGGAATTAAAATTAAAAGCAATTAAGAACTTTGAAGGTGGAAAGTCAGGGATGGTTATTGCTCACCAGTCAGGCACGTCTCATTCCACCATGGCTGTGATTTCAAAGAACAAGAACCAAGTGACAGGAGCTGTTAAAGGATCTACTTCACTGAAGGCCATGAGACTAACAAAAATTTGAGAGGACCTATATCAGACATGAAGAAAATTCTAATGACCTGCATTGAAAACCAGACACAGAAACACATCCCTCTCAGCAGCATGATAATCACAGCCAAAGCAGAAAGTTTGTTTGCAATATGGAAAGAAAAGGCTGGACCCGACTACAATGTTGGATTTACTGCTAGCTCTGGGTGGTTTAAATGATTCAAGAACCATTATTCATCAGATAATGTGAAAGTGAGTGGTGAGTCTGCGAGTGCTGATATGAAGGCAGCTGAAGAATTTTTGGAAACTCTAGATAGGCTGATTGTGGAGGAAAATTACTTGCCAGAGGAAATATTTAACACAGATAAAAGCTCTATTCTGGAAACGGATGCCTGAAAGGACTTTCATCCGTAAGGAGACTACGTCAATACCAGGTTTCAAGGCTTTTAAGGAGGAGAACAGTCTTACTCAGGGGCAATGTTGAAGGCTGCAAACTGAAACCTTTTGTGATCTGGCACGGTGAGAACACCAGGGACTTCAAGTATATCAAGAAGCATGCACTGCCAGTGTACTACAATAGCAATAAGAAGTCATGAATGACCCAGCTCCTCTTCCAAGATGCCCTCCTGAATTGCTGTGCCAGGAAAATAGAGAAGTACTGTTTGGAGAATAGCATATCCTTCTTTATTTTGCTTGTTGTTGGCAATGTTCCTGGACCTTCTCCTTTCATTGATGATATTTATCCCAATATCAAAGCAGTATTTCTCCCTCCAAACACCACCTCCTTGACAAAAAACCAATGAATCAAGGAGTTATAGCAGCTTTTAAGGCCTACTACCTGAGCAGGACCTCTGCCCAGGAGATTGAGGCAACTGAGAAGACACTGATGCAATTCTGAAAGGATTACAACATCTATGACTACATGAAGAACTTTGCTTGGGCTTGGGGTGATGTCACCAACCAATGTATGAATGGCATCTGGAAGAAGACACTCAAGAGGTTTGTCCATGACTTTAAAGGCTTTGCCAAGGATGAGGAGGTTGCAAAAACCAGCAAGGCTGTGGTTGAGATGGCAAACAACTTTAACTCAGGAATGAATAATGAATGATGTTATTGAGGAGCTCCTAGAGGTGATTCATGAGGAATTGACTAGTGAGGAGTTGTTGGAACTGGAACACAAACCTGAAGAAGAGGTGAGAGGAAAAGAAACTGCAGGATAAGAAAAAGAAGAACAATGGGGATGACCCGGTGGTATAATGGTTAAGTTCATGCACTCCACTTTGACAGCCTGGGATTTGTGGGTTTGGATCCAGGGCATGGACCTACATACCACTCATCAAGCTATGCTGTGGCAGTGTTCCACATAAAAAACAGAGGAAGACTGGCAGCAGATGTTAGCTCAGGGCCAATCTTCCTCACCAAAAAAAAAAAAAAAAAAAAACAGAAGAAGAAGAACCTCCAAGAAAACTCACAGTGAAGGGTTTAGCAGAAGCTTTGGAGACCTCAACAAGCTCCTTAAAAAGTTTAAAAACATGGACCCCAACAATGAAAGCTTTTCATTAATAGAGACTGTTCATCATGCATTATCTGCTTACAGGCAGATCTATGATGAAAAAAAGAAACAAAGCAAGCAAACCACTATGGACATATTTCTGAAAAGAGTGACACCTCTTCAAGAAGAGCCTCAGGAGATATTGCAGAAGAAGGCATTGTTATCATATGAGATGACAGCTCCATGCATGTTATTGCCCCTTCCACTGTGACAAGATGTGAAGGTGGAAGACGGTGAAATTGATGATCCTGACCCTGTGTAGAGCTAGGCTAATGTGTGTGTTTTTGCCTTAGTTTTTAACAAAAAAGTTTATAAAGTAAAAAAATAAAAATAGGGAAAAAGTTTATAGAATAAGGATATAAAGAAAATATTTTTTTGTACAACTGTGTGATATATTTGTGTTTTAAGCTAAGTGTTAATTCAAGAGTCAAAAAGTTAATTTTTGAAGGTTTACAAAGTAAAAAAAAAATATGGTGAACTAAGGTTAATTTATTATTGAGGAAAGAAAAACATTTTTTATATATTTAGTGTAACCTAAATGTACAATGTTTATAAAGTCTGCAGTGATGTACAGTAATGTCTCAGACCTCCTCATTCACTCACCACTCACGGACTCATCCAGAACAACTTCCCGTCCTATAAGCTCCATTCATAGTAAGTGCCCTATACAGGTGTAGCATTTTTCACCTTTTGTATCACATTTTTACTGTATTTTTTCTATGTTTAGATACACAAATAATTACTATTGTGTTACAACTGCCTACAGTATTCAGTACAATAACTTGCTGCACAGGTTTGTAACCTAAGAACAATAGGCTGTCCCACACAGCCTAGGCACGTAGGAGACTATAGCATCTAGGTTTGTGTAAGTGCACTCCACGATGTTTGCACAATGATGAAATTGCCTAATGATGCATTTCTCAGAAAGTATCCCCATTGTTAAGCTATACATGACTACATATAGGAAAATGATCATGACAATAAGTCTAGTTAATGTCTGTCACCATACATAGTTACAGAATTTTTTTTCTTGTAATGAGAAGATTTAAGATTTCTCTCTTAGCAACTTTCAAATATGCAATTTAGTATTATTAACTATAGTCACTATGCTGTGCATTACATCCCTAATACTTATTCATCTTATAACTAAAAGTTTGTACCTTTTTACCTTGTTCACCCATTTAACACACCCCCAACCCCCCGTCTCTGGCAACCACCAATCTGTTATCTGTATCTATGAGCTTAATTTTTCTTTTTTTTTCCTTAGATTCCACATATAAGTGAGATCATTAAAGTATTAGTCTTTTTCTGACATTTCACTTAGCATAATGCCCTCAAGGTCCATCTGTGTTGTGTCAAACAACAAGATTTCATTCTTTTTTATGGCCAAATAATATTCAATTGTATATACATACTGTATTTTCTTTATCCATTCATTCATTGTTGGCTACATAAGTTGTTTCCATATCTTCGCTATTATAAATAATGCTTCAATGAACATGAGGGCATATTATCTTTTTGAGTTCATGTTTTAACTTTCTTCAGATAAATACCCAGAAGTGGAACTGCTGGATCATATAGTAGTTTTATAGCCTGCCTCAGTCATCTAAGACACAGCGCTCTCATCACCACAGCCCAGGTTTGTTTCCCAGTCATGGAATCACACCACCTGTCTGATGGTTGTCATATTGTGGTGGCTGCATGTTGCTATGATGCTAAAAGTTATGCCACTGATATTTCCAATACAAGCTGGGTTATCCATGGTGGGCAGATTTCAGTGGAGCTTGCAGACTAAGACAGACTAGGAAGAAGAACTTGGCTGCTCAATTGTGAAAAATTGTCCATGAATACTCTATGAGTAGCAGCAGAGCATTGTCTGATATAACTCCAGAAAGTGAGAGGATGGCCCAAAAGGACTGGTCAGGGTTCCACTCTGCTGTACACAAGGTCGCTAGGAGTCAGAATTGACTTGACAGCACTAACTACAAATGCTTGTTCTATTCATAATTTTTTGAGAAAACTTCATACTATTTTCTATAGTGGCTACACCAATTTACATTCCCACAAATGGTGCACAAGGTTTCCCTTTTCTCTATATCCTCACCAGTATTTGTTATCTTTTCTTTTTTGATAATAGGGATTCTAATAGCTGTGAGGTGATATTTTGATTTGCATTTTCCTGATGATTAGTGATGTTAAGCATCTTTTCATGTACCTCTTGGCCAACTATAAGTCTTCTTTGGAAAATGTCTGTTTAGATATTATACCCTTTTAAAAATGAGACCTTTTTTTGCTATTGAGTTGTATGCATTTTTTATATATTTTGAATATTAACTCCTTTTCAGATATATGATTGCAAGTGTTTTCTCCCATCCAGTAGGTTGCCTTTTCATTTTGTTGATGGTTTCCTTTGCTGTGCAGAAGCTTTTCAGTTTGATGTAGTCCCATGTGTTTATTTGAACTTTTGTTGCCTTTGCTTTTGGTGTCAAATCCAAAAATATCATCACCAAGATTGATGTCAAGGAGCTTACTGCCTATGTTTTCTTTTAAACGCTTTATGGTTTCAAGTCTTACATTCAAGTCTTTAGTCTACTTTGAATTAATTTATATTTAGAGTATAAGATAGTGGTTCAGTTTCATTCATTTGCATGTAGCTGTCCAGTTGTCCCAGTATCACTTATTGAAGAGACTACCCTTTCCTCATTGTATGTTCTTGGCTCCATTGTCATAAATTAACTGACCATGTATGTGTGGGTTTATTTCTGGGCTCTTTATTCTGTTCCATTGATCTATGTGTCGGTTTTTATGCCAATGCTGTGCATTTTTTGATTACTGTAACTTTGTAATATAGTTCGAAATCAGGAGCATAATACCTGTAGATTTGTTCTTCTTTCTCAAGATTGCTTTAGTTGTTCAGGGTCTTTTTTGTGATTCCATACAAATTTTAGGATTGTTCATTTAAATTCTGTGGAAAATGCCATTAGAATTTTCATAGGGATTGCACTGAATCTGTAGATTTTTTTGGGTCGTATGGACATTTTAATTTTAATTCTTCCAATCCATGAGCATGGAATATCTTTTCATTTATTTGTGCCTTCTTCAATTCTTCAATTTCTTTCATCATTGTCATATAGTTTTCAGTGCACAGGTCTTTCATCTCCTTAGTTAAATCTATGCCTAAATATTTTGTTTTTTTAAATGCAATTATAAATGGGATTGTTTTCTTAATTTCTTTTTTTGATAGTTTGTTATTAGTGTGTAGAAATTCAGTAGATTTCTGCACATTGATTTTTGTATCCTGAAACTTTATTGAATTCATTAGTTCTAACAGTTTTTTGGTTGTGTGTTTAGAGTTTTCTCTATACAATATCACGTCATCTGCAAGTAGTGAGAGTTTTACTTCTTCCTTTCTAATTTGGATGCTTTTTATTTCTTTTCATGTTTAATTGCTCTGGCTAGGACTTTCAATATTATGTTGAATATAAATGGCTATAGTGCGCATCCTTGTCTTGTTTCTGATCTTAGAGGGAAAGCTGTCAGATTTTCACCACTGAGTATGATGTTAGCTGTGGGCTTGTTATATATAGCATTTATTATGTTGAGGTACATTTCCTCTATACTCACTTTGCTTAGAATTTTTAGCTTAAATGGGTGTTGAATTTTGTCAAATGCTTTTTCTGAGTCTATTGTGATGATCATGATTTTTATCCTTCATTTTATTAATGTGGTGAATCAAATTGCTTTAATTGCAGGTGTTGAACCCTTCTTGCATCCCTGGAACAAATCCCACTTGATCATGATGTATGATCCTTTTAATGTATTTTTGAACTTGGTTTGCTAATACTTTGTTGAGGGTGTTTGCATGTATGTTCATCAGAGATATTAGCCTGCAATTTTCTTTTCTTGTGGCATCTTTGTCTGATTTTGGAATTAGAGCAATGCTGGCCTCGTAAAAGGAGTTTAGAAGTTGTTTGCTCCTCTGCTATTTTTTGGAAAATTTTGATAGGAATTTGTATTAATTTTTCTTTGAATGTTTGATACAATTCACCAGTGAAGCCATCTGGTCGGGGACTTTTGTTTTTTGGGAGGATTTTGTTTACCGAGTCAATGCTAGTAGTAATTAATCTGTTCAGATTTTCTATTTCTTCATGATTCAGTCTTGGTAAGTGGTGTGTTTCTAGGAATTTATCTCTTTCTTCCGGGTTGTCCAAGTTGTTGGCATATAATTGTTCACAGTAGTCTCTTATGATCCTTTGAATTTCTGTGGTATCAGTTGTAAGTCTTCTCTTTCATTTTTGATTTTATTTGTCTGATTCTCTCTCTTTTTTTCTTGGTGAGTCTAGCTAAAAGTTTGTCAATTTTGTTTATCTTTTCAAAGAAACAGCTCATTGATCTTTTCTATTGCCTTTTTAATCTCTATTTCACTTATTTCTGCTCTGATCTTTGTTATTTCCTTCCTTCTACTAACTTTGGGGGCTTTTTTTGTTCTTCTTTTTCTAGTTCCTCAAGGTGTAAAGTTCGGTTGTTTCTTTGAGATTTTTCTTGTTTTTTAAAGTAGATATTTATCACTATGAACTTCCCTCTTAGAACTGCTTTTGATGAATCCCGTAAGTTTTCATATGTTGTATTTCCATTTTCATTTGTCTGAGGACATTTTTTATTGCCTTTTTGAAATTTTTCATCAACCTACTGGCTGTTCAGTAGTATGATGTTTAATCTCCACGTGTTTGTGAGTTTTCAGGTTTTCTTCTTGTAATTGATTTCAGCTTGTATACATAGCGGTTAAAAAAGATGCTTGATATGATTTCAATTTTCTTAAATTTGTTAAGACTTTTCTTTTGGCCTAATATATAATCTACCCTGAAGAATGTTCCCTGTGTATTCTGTTGCTTTTGAATAGAATGCTGTGTATATATCTGTAAAGTCCATCTTGTTTTCTTACTGATTTTATGTCTGGATGATGTATCCATTGACGGAAGTGGGATATTCAAGTCCCCTACTATTACTAATTGTTGTCTATTCCTCCCTTTAGGTTTGTTAATATTTGCTTCATATATTTAGATGCTCCTGTGTTGAGTACATAAATATTTAAATGTTATATCATTTTGTAGGACTGACCCATTTATCATTATGTAATGTCCTTTATTGTCTCTTATTACAGTCTTTGTTTTATAGTCTATTTTGTCTGATATAAGTATAGTTACTCCAGCTTTCTTTGGTTTTTATTTGCATGGAATATCTTTTGCCATTGCTTCCTGTGTGTGTCCTTATGTTTGAAGGGAGTCTTTTGTAGGCAGCCGATAGGTGGGTCTTGTGTTTTTATCCGTTCAGCCACTTTACGTCTTTTGAGTGAAGAATTTAGTCCATTTACATTTAAAGTAATTATTACTGGGTAACAAAATTGCCATTTTTTGTTGTTTTCTGGCTATTTTGTAATTCCTCTGTTCCTTTCGCCCTCTTTTGTTTTTGTGGTTTGATGACTTTCTTTAGCAGTATGCTTAGATTACTTTCTCGTTATCTTTTGTATGCTACTATAGGTTTTTGCTTTGTGATTACCATGAAGCTTATATATTAAAACATATTTATAATAGTCTATTTTAAGTTGATAACAGCTTACGTTGGAATGCATTCTAAAGCTCTACATTTTTACCTCCCCGCACACATTTTATGTTTGTGATGTCATATTTTACATCTTTTTACCTTGTATATTCCTTAACTAATTTTTATAGTTACAGTTACTTTTACTACTGTTGTCTTTTAAGCTTTATGCTAGTTTTATAAATCATTAATCTACTACCTTTACTACGTATTTACCCTTACCAGTGAGATTTATACTTTCATATTTTCTTGTTGCTGCTTATTGCTCTTTCTTTTCAGCTTAAAAAAATTTCCTTTAAAATTTCTCATAAGGCTGGTTTACTGGTGGTTAACTCTTTTAGCTTTTGCTTGTCTAGAAAACTCTTTATCTCCTCTTTGCCTCTGAATGATAACTTTATTAGGTAGAGTACTCCTGTTTGGAAGGTTTTTCCTTCAGCACTTTGAATATATCGCACCACTCTCTTCTATCCTGAAGCGTTTCTGCTGAAAAAGCTGCTTATAGTCTTATGGGGGTTCCCTTGTACATAACAAGCTGCTTTTATGATTTTCTTTTTGTGTTTAACTTTTGACATTTTAATTATAATGTGTCTTGGCATTTGTCTCTTTGGGTTCATCTTATTTGGAACTTTCTGGGCTTCCTGGGTCTGGATATCTGTTTCCTTCCCCAGGTTAGGGAAGTTTTCAGCCACTATTTCTTCAAGAAAGTTTTCTGCCCCTTTCTTACTCTCTTCTCCTTCTGGGGCTCCTATACGGTGAATGTTAGTCTGCTTGATTTTGTCCCATAAGTCTCTTAAGCTATCTTTACTTTTCTTCATTCTTTTTTCTTTTTGATATTCTGATTGGGTGAGTGCCACTGCCCTGTCTTCAGATTCACTGATCCTTTCTTCTGTTTTATCTAGTCCATTGTTGAACTCCTCTAGTGTGTTTTTCAATTTGGTTATTGTGTTCTTTAGCTCTGTAGCTTCTGCGTGGCATTTTCCTATATTTTCTGTCTCTTTGTTGAAGT
Organism: Equus quagga; assembly: GCF_021613505.1. NCBI lineage: Eukaryota > Metazoa > Chordata > Mammalia > Perissodactyla > Equidae > Equus > Equus quagga. Next base: position 74,896,999 of record NC_060268.1, on the reverse strand, counting down.
TCTCAGTGTGTTCACTCATTCTTCTCCTGAGTTTGGTAAATATCTTTATGAAGATTACTTTGAACTCTTTATCAGGTAAATTACTTATATCAGTTTCCTTAAGTTTCTTTCCTTATGTTTTATCTTGTTCTTTTGTTTGGAACATATTTCTATATTTTTCCATTTTTCTCAACTCTCTCTGTTGGTTTCTTTGTGTTTGGTGAAACAGCCATCCTTCCCAATCTTGAATTAATGGCCTTGTGTAGGAGATGAAACTTATCATTTAACCCTGCCCTAGTTCTTGGTTGTTTCTCAAACCTTTGGGATTGTCCAAGCAGCCTATTTTATTTTTAATAGCTCCCAGTATATAAGGATGTGCCAAGACCTGTCAGTGTCCCACAGGGGAGGATCTAAGTAGATTCAGGCCAATCAGAAGCCACATCCTCAGTCAGCAGCTTTTAATAAATGAAAAAATTACAGTTCTGTGGGACTTCAGGTGTAAACCACACTGGCCACCAGAGCCAGGTGATATAGGGGTGTCTCCTAGGTGGCATGTGAAAAATCAGGGCTCCAGATGAGTGTATAAGCTCTTTCATGGGAGATACCAGGCAATTGTAGCAAGGCAGAGGGAGAGAACAAAGATGGTATCCTCTGGCCTACATTCCCTGAGATCATCTCATAGTCCCTATATGTGTGCCAAATCTGAAGGCTTCCCCTGAGACTTAAGCTCCAGGACAGGCAGGTAGGCCTATTTCTCAGAAAGGGTAAGGGTGTGTTTCAGTCTGCTGTGTCAGTGCAGTGTCCTGGGTGTGGTAGTCTGCCAAGAACTGTCTCCACAATTGTGAGAGTCCTGTAGTTCCCAGGAATGCAAGTACCCCTGGCCACCACAGCCAAGTGATATAAGGGTATTTCTTGGGTGGCAGCTGCTAAAACCAGGGCACCAGATTTAAAAACTGGGGTACCAGACATGTATAAGACCTCTCTTTTAATAGATGCTGGTGTTCTGGAGCATAGCAGAGGAAGAGTGTGAAGATAGTCCCTGCCCTCCAAGGTCTCAGGAAACGTTTAAAGTCAGCTTTTAGGTGTATGTTTAATTAGAAGCCTGCCCCTCAGGCTGCAGCTCTGATGATAAGCTAACAGGCCTCTTTCACACAACAACTGAGCTACTGGATCTGTTGCCTCCTGCTGTGACCTGGGGGTGGCATTTGTTTAAGAAATGTTTCTGCTTTGGCTATAGTCCTGTGGGACCCATGAACATAAGCTCCACTGGCCACTAGAGCCAGGTGATGTAGAGGTGTGCCCTGGCAGCAGCTGCAAAAAAATCAGGGCACCAAACAAAGGTAAAAGCTCCCTTCTGGAAGATACCAGAGAGCTGAAGAGAGGCAGAGGGAGAGCACAAAGATCATGTCCACCAGCCTCCATTCCCTGCGACACCTCCATAACCTCTAGATATGTGCCAAACCAGAAACTGTCCCTTAGGCCAAAGTTCCTGGATAAGCAAATTGGCCTCTTTCTCAGAAAGGCAAGGGGTGTGTTTCAGTCTGCTGTCTGTGCGGTGTCTTGGGCATGGTAGTTTGCCAAGAACTCCAATTGTTACAGTCCCATGAGATCCAGGAATGCAAGCCCCCTTGGCTTTTAGAACCAGGTGATTAAGGAGCATCCCTTGGTGGCAGCCACAAAAACCAAGTCACTAGATGTAAATACGGGGGCACCACACTTTTGTAGAAACTCCCCCGCAGAAGATAATGGCACTCTGGAGCACGACAGAGAGAAAGCACAGAGATGACATCCACTGGCTGGAGCAAAGCAGAAGGAGAGTGCATAGAGGGCACCCTTCAAAAAAAAGGAAAAGAAATAGAAGGAAAAAAAAATAATAAAAAAAGATAGCAGCCTCTGACTCTAGCAAGGCAGAGGGAAAACAGGAAGATAGAGCCCACTAGCCTCTGTTCCCAAAGAGTATCCCATCAGGCCCCTTCTCCTCAGACCAGTGCTTTAGAATTAGCAAGTGTGTCTCTTTCACATAAAGTTTGGGCACTTTTCAAAGGGCTGCTTCTGCACTGGGCCTTGAGGCAGGTGAGCCTGTGTGTGAGCCCTTTAAGAGCCATTTCTCAGTTCACCACACGTCTGCAGGTCTTGTGGGCACGAGCTCCACTGGCCTTCAAAGCCAGATGTTTGGAGGGCTCATCTCTCAGATGCTGGTCTTAATTCCTGGGGTGCCTGATACAGGTACAAACACTTCACTCCTCAGGGAGAAGCTTTGTGTTTCGAGTTCCCTCCTAATTGTGGGTCACCGTGGTGGGGTAGGCTTTGTGGAAAGATTGTGTCTCAGCCTTTCCTAGCTGCTCCAATGTGTTTTCCCTCTCATTTACCTTATGTGAAGGAGTTACTCCACTAGATTATAGTTTTTTCAGAGGGAAGTTTTCCATATATAGCTGTAGATTTGGCATGTCCGTGGGATGAGGTGAGTTCACGATCTTCCTATATCACCATCTTGAACTGGAACCCTCTTCTAATTTTTTTCACATATTAATCATAGTTATTTTGACATCCTTATGTTTTAATTCCCATATGAATGCATCCTATCTGTGAAGACCCAATATGAATGTGTCTCTTCATTGACTTTTAATTTCTTTATGTGCTCATCCTGTAAGGCTTAGTTTTAGGATTTCTTAGGTTGATCTATTTCAGTTTGGTTTTTGGTCCTAGAGTGTAGCCCTTATTCCTAGGATATAGTCCTCACTCATAAGCATGGTCATTCTGGAGTCCCCACTGAATGCCCAGTGTTTTCACCAAAGTATCTCAACTCTGGCTGAGTTGGAATTCCCATGTCTTTCCAGCAGTCTAGGATCTCTGAAATCTCTGCCTCACCTTCTTTTACCAGCAGCTGTTGTCTGCCAGGTCTCCTGGAATCTCACCCTGCACCCGTGATCCTTCAAATTAGGACAAGGACCCAAAAGTATATTGACCCTGATGTTTGGGTGTTCTTTCTCAGAGGGTCCTTCCTCTCCTGTGCTGTTTCCTACCATCCCAGCTGCCTTGGAAGCTCAAAGTTTTTATTTCTGTTTCCTCCACCCACTGAGACTCCTGCTCTCTGCTTCAGTTCTATTTCACTGTTCCTCCATTGGAAAATGCACTCAGGGTACAATAGGTGAACGTAGGCTCATCTCATGTGCTCTCCTTCTTTCAAAGATTGTAGCTTTGCATTGGCCGATGCCCAAGTCTACCATCCAATGTCCAATTGTTTTATATAGTTCTTCCAGCTTTTATAGTTGTTATAAAACAGGAGGATGTTGGCTATCAGCTACTTTGGAAACGGATTAAGAGATCAGAAAGCAACTAATTTTTTTAAATTGCCTTGTTTCTTTTATTCTGCCAGGTGTTATTACACTCATTGTGCATATTTAATACATTATTTCATTTGTATTTACATTAAGTTCATGTGTAGGAAGTAAATGTAATCTATACTTTATACAGACATGATTAATGCACAGTCTTCACAAACTTACTCATTACTGAGTCTTTAAGTATTAAACTATTTACTAGTTGGTCTTTTAAATGCCACACATTATGCAGAAATACATGATGAGTTGCTATGTATGTGTTAAAATATGTTTCAGTAATATTTGGGGAAATAAATTGGAGTTTGTGGATAGGGTTAGGGATGCATTATTTTTTACATTTAAAATAATGGCTTCTACTTTTTGAAAAGTCCTGTCAAAAATATTTTCAGGAATGGATTGGCTTTAGATAACAACAACAGTAACAATTTCTGTCCACCACTGTTTCCCTGATTTTTTTAATCTTATAAGCTCATTAACAGCCCATTAATCAGTCTAACTATAAGAATCCACAAATTTATCTTTGTGGAATACAAATTGCTCTGTTTCCTGTCTGCCCTGCATGCATGTCTTATTGGTTTCTGAACACTTAGCATTTGCTACTTCTTCATCTTCTTGAGTTCCAAATCTCACCTCATCCCTTTGATGACATATAACTTCTCTTACAATTCTAAGAAAACAAAGTCTATTCTTTCAGAATGCTGTCGTCTTATTTCTGTCTTGCACTTCAGATATCACTGGTTTACCTCTTTCAGCTTTCTTACCTGGCTTAGCAGAAGGGTTGCCCTGATTAACCTAATCATTCTTTCTCCAGGGCAGAATTTTATTCTCTTCTTCTCTACTGACTTTTCTTCCTTTGCTTTCAACTGTGTATTATGTTCCTTCTCTCTGAAAAAGTCTATACTTGACCTTGTCCTTTCTCAAATTAACCTCTTATTTCTTCATATTTATGCGCTGTTCAAAATTCTGACATGAAGTCTATACTTACTGCATTCTGTCATAAGCACTCATGTTCTCTTCAGCCCTCTGCAATCAGATTTCGCCTCACTACAAAGCTGACCTTTTGAAGGTGGACGGTGAATTTCTGTTATGAATGCCAACATCTTTCTTGTAGCACTTGACACCATTTACTGCCTATACTTTGAAATCCTCTTTAGGCGTCCATGTCAATATGGTATACTGGTTGTCTGCCTTCTTCCCTGCCTCCTCTGCTGATTCCCCTTTCTTTACCATCTCTTTACTACTTTGGCTCTGTTGTTTCCTCTTTCATTTTTCCTCATTAGGTTCACCTTCTCTTTTCCTCAAATGCCTGTTCAATATGCATCCCCAGTATAGATTTTAATCTAGAACTCTCATGGATGCCCGCAGGTAATTTTTCTTGGGTGCTAGTCTTCCCACTCTACAGAAGAATCGACCATCTCAACTGCCCAATGAACAGTTTTGTTCTGGCAGCATCTGTGCTGCTTCATTGGATGGACAGTGATTGGTGTTTGCCAGAATGGCAGCGTTGAAAATCTTGGAGGATCTGCATCCCCTCTGTTAGTGACTGGCCTGTAGTGTGCATGTTACCCAATTTTTGCCAGCGAGACATAAGAGGGACTTCAATGAGCACTTTGGGATTTTTTTTTCTATCTGATAAGAGCATATGGGGAGAGCTATTTCTGCACTGCCCCTTGCTTCTGTTTTGGATGCGGTCTGTGCATATGTAGATGTTTGAAGCAGTGGCAGCCATCTAAGACAATGAGGAGAGAGATGTGGCAACATCATATATAGCATCAATATATAGCATCAAACAACAGAGCTGCAAAATGTAGAAGCAACAAGTGAAAGAGCTCAAAGAAGAGGTAGATAAATCCATGTTTACATTTGGAGATTTCAACATCACTTTTTCAACAACTGATAGAACAACCTGGCAGAAAATCAGGAAAGATATATAAGAACTAAACAAACCATCAAGAACTAGTCAACTTTTATAGAATACTTCATCAAACAATAGCAGAATACACATTCATTCCAAGTGCTTCCAGAGTATATACCAAGATAGATCACCCCCTATGTGATAAAACAACCTAATGAATTTATAAGAATTCAAATCATACAACATATATTTTCTGATCGCGATGGAAATAAACTAGAAATCCATAACAGAGAGATAATGGGGAAATCTCCAAACACTCGGAAACTAAATAATGCACTATGGATCAAAAAGGAAATCTCAAGGAAAATCAAATAATTGATTAGGAAGTCTTCACTCCCTTCTTAAGAAAAAAAGCTGAAGAAACTGAAAATCAATATTATCCTGGACTAATTAGAGAATTGAAGTCACAGGGAAAAGTATTGCACCGAAATCTATTTTGCACTGAAATCTGGAGAGAGAGATGAAAACAGGGAATCACACCTGGAATCAGCTTACCTATAGCAGAAGCTGCTGGAGTCGTGAACTGATAGGAATACTTAAATGGCAATTTGACAAATTGCTGAAGGCTGAGTATGGACTAGTGCGAGAGTTAAGAGGTTCCTAGGACTGCAGTCTTGGCAGATCCCACACCTCAAGCGTTTTTAGCTCCAGGAACCCCACCAGCTTCTAACCATAAAGAGCCAAGGAAAATCCCCTTTTGTCTCTAGCAGGGAGAGAGAAAAAAATAACTATTTTAAAATATGCCCAGAGCATTCTCCATAACAAATACCTATTCTTTATTGGAAAAGTCTTTACCAGAGCCTTATGATATCCAGGGGAAAAAAGATAATTAACCAAATCCACAATTCCTATTTTACCTAAGGGAGGAGAACATGCTATGCATGCTAACAGCAAGAAAAAGTAGTCAGAAGAGACAAACCAAGTATCAAAACCAGACTATGACATAGATATTGGAATTATCAGATGAGGAATTTAAAATAACTATGATTAATATGTTAAGGGAAAAGTAGAAATATGCAATAACAGATGAGTAAGTAAGCAGAATGATGGAATTGTAAGAAAGAATCAAAAGCAAATACTAGAAATAAAAAATGATGTAGCAGAAATGAAGAATGCCATTGGGGTCATCAACAGACTGGTCATAACTGAAGAAAGAATTGGTGAACTTGAAGATATGCTAATAGAAACTTCTCAAACTAAAAAGAAAGAAAAATACAGAATATTCAAAAACTATGGGACAATTTCGAAAGATATAATATATGCACAATTGTTATACCAGAGGGAGAAGACAGAGAGAATGGAGCAGAAAAAGTATTTGAAGTAATCATATCTAATATTTTTTCCAAAATTAATTGTAAACAGCAAACCACAGATCCAAGAAACTCAGAGAACAACCAGCAGGAGAAATATTTAAAAAACTATCCAAGCATTTCATGTTCAAATTTCAGAAAACCAAAGGCAAAGAGAAAATCTTGAAAGTAGCCAAAGAGGGGAATTCTGAAATACTTAAGTGTAAATCTAACAAAACATGTACAGAACTTGTATGTTGAAAGCTACAAATACTGATGAGTCAAAGAAGATCTAAATAATTGAAGATATATTTTGTGTTCATAGATTAAAAGATTCATTATAGTAGAGATGTCTTCTTTCCAAATTAATAAACAGATTTAATGCAATTCCTATCAAAATGGCAACAAGATTGTAGGTATAGGTACAACTATTCTAAAATGTGTATGTAAAGGCAAAGGAACTAAATTCTGGAAAAGAAAAATGAGAGAAATCACATTATCCAAAATTAAGGCCTACTCTAGAGCTACAGTAATCAAGACAGTGTGGTATCAGCAAAGGGATAGACACATAGATTATTGAAACAGAACAGAGACCTCAGAAATAATCCTGCATAAGTACACCCAACCCATTTTTGGCAAAGATAAAAAACAATTCAAAGGAGGAAGGATAGTCCTGTCAGTAAATGGCCCAGGAATGACTGGATATTTATAGGCAAAAAAGTGAACTTTGACCTAATCCTCACACTTTAGACAAAAATTAATTCAAAAAAGGATAATAAACTTAGTGTAAATTGTAAAACTGTGTAACTTTAAGAACATAACATAGGAGAAAATCCTTGAAACCTGGGTCTAAATGAACTGTTCTTAGACATGCACAATCTAAAATCAATAAATTGAACTTCATCAAATTTAAAATTTTTTGCTCTGCAAAAGAATCTGATAAGAGAATGAAAACTACAGACAGATAAGCACTTGAAAAGATTTCAATATCACAAGCCATTGGGAAAATGCAAATTAAGATGGTGACGAAGTATCATCATACACTTATTAGAACAACTAAAATAAAAAATAGTGACAATACCAAATACTGGAGGGGATGTGGAGAAACTAGATCTCTCATACATTACTCATCGGGAATGTAAGATGGCACAGCCATTCTAGAAAAGAGTTTGGCAGTTTCTTTAAAAACTACACATGCACTTACCATACAATTCAGCAATTGCACTCTTGGGCATCTATCCTGGAGAAATGAAAACTTATGTCTGCACAAATACCTGCAGATGATTGCTCATAGCAGCTTTATTTGTAATAGCTAAAACCCGGAAACAACCAAAATATCCCTCAGTAGGTGAATGGTTAAAGAAAGTGTGGTGCATCTATTATCCATACCATGGAATACAAGGAATAAACTATAGATACACACAACAACTTCGATGGATCTCCAGGGCATTTTGCTGAGTGATAAAAAAAAGTCTCAAAAGGTCACATATCATATGATTCCTGTAATGTTACCTTGCTGAAACAACAAAATTATAGGGATGGAGTGCACAGATTAGTGGTATCTTGGGGTTAGGGATGGTGAGGGAGGGAAGAATGTGCGACTACCCAGGGGTAGCACAGAGGAATGTTTGTAGGCATGAAATAGTTCTTATGATGGTGATCACACAAATCCACACGTGCAAAGAAAAAAAAAAACGACAGAACTATACACTCATATTGTACCAATATCAAATTCCTGATTTTGATAGTGTTAAGTAAGATGTGACCATTGGGGGAATCTGGGTAAGGGTTACATGAGACCTTTATACTATCTTTGCAAGGTCCTCTGAGTGTATAATTATTTCCATGTAAAAAGTTTGGAAAACAGAGAATGGAGTAACAACCCCGGAGGAGTTGGAAAGGTTATGTTTCGAAGGTAACATATAAACTGAGTTACAAAGGTTGAGTATGGGCTTTCAGGGGTGGCAGGAACTTTTCAGGCAGAGATCAGAGCTTCCTTTCCAGAAGCACAAAGATGGGAAAGGGCAATGCATCAGTCAGGATACTTTTGGCCAAAAGCAACACAACACTCATCTAAAAGTGGCTTGATGGAGAGGGATTTGTTCTAAGTGTTGGCTATTTTTTTAACACCCTTCCAGACCCATTCGCTGCACTTCTCTGTGTCCTGGGAAGCTAAGCTAAGCATCACCTGGGCCACCTTTGGTCAGCCAGTGGTAAACATTGGCAGGAGATAAGAGCTCACCAGGAGAGAGAGATTGGAATATTTGTTCCATGCTTTTCACACTGGGCTGTGGTTTTAAAAGTGGCTGAGTTTCTCTACCCTGAGCCTCACACCCTGACAGGTGGCCCTTACCAGGTTCCAGTAACCACCTGTCCTTCCCTCTTGTAGACCTAGGGTAGTAATGGCCTCCTGCTATTGGCAGTTCCTGGATGTTTCCACAACCTTTGCTAGTTGCATTCATTCTACTCACATTTCTGCCACTAGCCCTTTTACTAATCTCTTCAGTGAACCCTTTGAGGGTGGTCTATGTTCTGCAAGGAACTTAAATTATACATTAACTCACATAAGAATTCTGGAGGTGGATGGTTCCAGGGTTGGTTCAGCTGCAAACTCAAGTGTAGGCACAACCATGTCTTGTCTAAGAGAGACACTGGGGTGCTGTGTGTGTGTGTATGGGTGTGTGTGAATCCATCACTATTCTGTTCAGATGCTATGGACCAGAGCTGAATCCCACACCCATGTTCTAGCTGTAGGGGTTGGGGGAGCAACGAGTCTGTATTTTTATCCTCTCTGGTAGAAGGTGGGCTTTGACAGCAATAAAGAAGGGAACAGAAAGATTGACTGAAAGTGGTCAACTGACGATGTCTTCCCCACTCAGGGGACTATCAGTTGACTGTACTCTAGTGTGGAGTTGAAGGAGAGAGTGGAAAGAGTGGAGCCTTTGTGGAATCAGAGAGCTTTGTGTGTCAAAGAAGGAATCCAAGTGTCCTTCAGGTTCACATAAGGACCAGGAAGGAGTAAGGAGACAGAGAGACTGAGTGTTCTGCCTCCATGACTGGTAACGATTAATTTTGAGAACCTGTACTGGGGGTGAGAGGGGACATTCTAGACTAGAGAGGGGCTAGGTGGTGGTCAAACTCTATTACTATGGCTTTATAATAAGTATATAATAAGCCCAAATTGTATTTATTCTTCCACAGGGTCTTGGAGACTCTTTGCATTTTGAATATGGATATAAATTTTAGAATCAACTTGTTCTATTCCACAAAATCTCCTTGGGGACTTTGACTGGGTTTGCCCTTAATTTATAAATTAGTTTGGGGGAGAACTGAACTCTTTACAATAGTCTCTTCCAATTCATGGACATGACTTTTCTCTACTTGTTTAAATAATTTTTAATGTCTCTCAATAAAGTTTTATAATTTCCTATAGTCTTTTCAAACATAATTCACTAACTTATTACTAGGTACTTGCTACTTTATGATTTGTTATTAATGATATATTTCGAGAAGTATTTTTAAAGCAATTGTTGTTGATGTATAGAAGTGCAATTGATTTTTATGTTTTTACTTGGCATCCAATGATCTTGCTGAACTCTTTCATGAACGCTAATATTTTACTTACAGATTTTTTCTATACATAATCATATTCTCTATGATAATGAAATTTTTATTTTTTATGTATAATTTTTATATCTTTGATATATTTTTCTTGTTGGTTGGCACCTTCAATACTATGTGGAATACAAGTGGTAATACACAGCATCCTTATTTTATTTTTAATTTCAAAGGGGAGGTTTTCAACGTATCACTAACAAATATAATGTTTGTTATACGATTTTTTAATATACATTTTTATCAAGTTAAGTAAATTCCTTCCTATTCCTTATTTCCTGGGGTTTTTTAACAATGAATGAATGTTTAATTTTAACAAGTGCTTTTTCTATATCTGTTGAGTGGATTGGATCCTTTCATTATATCTGTTAAATGATAATAACAGGTAAATTATATTGATTAATTTTCTAATAATTAAAGCAAGCTTGCATTTCTGACGTCAACCCAACTTGGTAATGATATATTATCCTTTTTATATATTTCCAAATTTTTTGGCTACTATTTGTTTAGTAGTTTATATAGATATGTTCTCAAGTGAGGTTGACATGTAATTTCCCTTTCAGGCGCTGTAGTTGTCAGGTTTTGGTATCAAGATTGTGTTATCAACTTAAAATGACTTCCAAAGTGCATACTTTATTAATAGTCTCTGTAATATTTTGCATAAGATTAGAAGAATAATTACAATCAATGCTTGAAATTTTCATTATGGGATGATTTTTTGTTTCTGATTTAATTGCTTTAATGGTTATAGAATTGTTCAAATTTAACGTGTTCCTCTATTGTTGCATTTCCTGTGAATTGGTAGTTAAATCTATAATCTTGATCATATTCAGGTTCAGATTTTGGCAAAAATACTTCGAGGGTGGACTCGTATGCTTCTCTCACGAGGCACAGAATGGCTGTTTAGTTGCTCTTGTGATGATAGCAGCTACTGCTGCTGATTGCCTAGACCCAGGAATTCATTAGGGATTACAAAATGATGACAGTTATATCTTTATTTTTACACTCTAGATGGAATAGTCTATAAAGAAACACTTCTCATTTACTATTTGGTTGCGCTTGTGTTCCATTTGAACAGAAAAGGCAGAATAAAAGCTTTCATTCTTTCTCCTTATCCCAAAATAATGAATTGGCCTCCTAGCATCAATGAAATGAGACCAGAGTTTTATCATTGCTGCTGCTGCTATTATTGTTATCTTAATGAATGAATAGATTTAACACATTAGATGTGTTTTAGGTTGTTGCATCATTACCTTTATTAATGCTACAATTCTCCCATCTTTTCCAGTGGTGACCACTTCAGATTAAGTCCTGAGTCCTCCTGGCATGATCCTAGGAGACTTTGCTAGCTTCGTTGCTTTCTGCTTATCTAAGAGATTTTCTTCTCTACAACTATAAAAACCTTTTCACTAATGAGCTCTGGTTCCTTTTACTGGGAAATGGTATTTAAAGACCACAATCTGGGCATGAAGAGTGCTCATGCCTACTGGTTTGTCATGGTTTCTGGGTCATTTCAGTGGATGGAAATAGAAATATGTATTCTTTTCTTAAAAATATACCACATGGATTCACAAATCAGTTTTAAAATATCAGTACCAATAAATCCCCAATTATCTAATTACCTATCTCTGTGGTTCATTTGTTTTGTTTTGCTTTTGGTTTTTAGAAATTGATTTTTATTTAATTTTTTTTTATAATTGTAGAAAATATATGGCTCCGAAGTCATATTTATAAAACATACTAAATTGAAAGAATCTATTAATTTTCCATTTTTAAAATATCAGCACACAAACATATTTATATTATCCTTACCCTGACCAGATAAATGATGGCATGCTATAATCCTACAAACACTTCCCATCTGTCTTTTCCCTTAACAATATATCCTGTAGCTCTCTCCCTAGTAGGATTCCTTTTGATAGCAGCATAGTACTATAGTTTCTAGATGTACCATAATTTATGCATCAGCAGCTGGGTGCACCACTTAGCTAGGACTGTTTAAATCCAAGTTTAAAGCATGTAGCTCCCTGGGTCACACAGATAACTCGAAGCCAGGTTGCAAGTCTAGGCACAGGCTGGTTTATATCCACTTCACTCTTACCCTGAGGGTGTTGGTCTTTAGGGTCCTAGCTTCATGTGGGTGTAGTTTATCTGTGGCCCCCATTTCAGAAGGCCTGGAGATTTGACTTTGATTCCTTCTAACCTAACATGAGTTTTCCTACCGTTTCTTGGTTTATAGAGGAAATCTTCAAGGCAAAACTAGCTCTGAGCCTTCAGATTACCTTTTCTGGTTCCTATCTTTTTTCAAAGTGTGATCTGATGATTCTTCACTCTCTTGTAAGCTCTTGGATGCTTTTAAGATGAAATATTTTAACAGCATGCAGATATTTTAGTTTTTCTCAGAGCAAGGGTTGGTCTGAATTACTTAGTCTGCCAATACTAGAACCATTTATTCCTTTCTTAGTTGGAAAAAAAATTAAAAAGAAACATCCAAGCTTATTTGGGCTATTAGTGTCAGTTTTGACTTATGGGTACTGAACCAAAAAAAAAATCACGTTGGCATATTTTCCTCTTTGTGAATATAATGTTCTTTCCAATAGCAGAAGCCTAAGCACCTTGGAAGATAAAGCTCTGTGTGTGTCTGAGAACGTTCAAAAAGCAGTTATAGGTTAATGGACCATGATTTGAAGGGAGGTGTTGCAGATCTTTTTAAAGACACCCTTCCAGCACACCTCAATCTCATTATCCAAAGATGAGGGAGAGACTGCGGTGTAGACGCCCAGAACCTAGCCATCATCTCTCTAATAGAGATGTGATGTGTGATAAAGCAGTGAGGGAATTAGCAGATAAATGAAAGAATGAACAAAACAAAGGTCACTTGTTGCTAAGCCCGAGCTTGATAGGAGTACAGTGCTGCATTTCCAGAGTTGAGACTTGAGTGGCCAAGATAACATCAAAGACAATTTAAATTGGACTAGGATGTAATTGTCATGGGTCCAATTATGTGCCTCATTTTCTACACTAAGACCCTTTTCAGGAGATGCTGTAACTCTACCTTAAAAAATCAGATAGATTGCCTCTGCAGAAAGCCTTTTGTCCAGTTCATTCATGGCTGGGACTGTAAAGGGGTGAGAATAGTGAATCCTACAGTGTAGACAGGCTGCTTCCCAGGAGAGTTGAAAGTAGTCACAAGTAGTCGCTGAGTGAGGAAGGAAGCACGATGAGAACAGAATTGACAGGAGCCCCATCTGCCCCCGCTGGCACCCTCAGCACCATGGATCCCAACAGCAGACATGCTGCCTCAACTTTTGGACCTGAACTTCCAAGCTGTGATGGTTAACAAGACTGAATGGGAACCTGGGCGGCCAGAGGAGAGTAGGAATGGTTAGGCAAAAGCATGTCTAATTTTGTTGAAAAGAGATGCAGGGACCCATCTAGTTCTCTGTTGCTGATTCCATATGGCAGAAAGGGTGATGTGTGAATGGGCATGCTGGCTGTGCAGCATCTGTGTGAACAGCAGCTCCTCTGCGTGACTTCAGCTGCCATCCACAAGGTGGGCAATGGAATGTAAATTAAAGCAGCAGAGAAAGGCAACCTTGATGTTTGTTATCTAATCTCACCTCAGGAGGAAAATCTTCTGGTGCTGAGGTGACTTTTGTTGCCAGCCTTGTTCTTAGGTTCACTGGCTGGGTAATTCTTGTTGTCAATTTGGAATCAGTGCTTTGTCAGATGGTGTTTGGAGCAATAGCTCTGCTGAGCACTCCCAGGCACTCTGTCTGAGAATGTCCCAGAACCCCAGATTCTCAGATGGGGTCTTGAGCTAGGGGGCCCCTATGTCTCTGGATGGCTCTAGTTTCCAGAGTGAATAATTTGTCTTCTATTGGCAGAGACAGGCTGCTGGCCTTTCCTGTGCTGTCCTTGGGCTCCAGGGCCTCGCCCACACCACTAGGGGCACTGGCTAACTGGCCCTTACCTTCCTGCTCCATCTTTCAATTATGACTTTCAAAGCATCTACTGGCATGGAGACCCCACTGATCCTAGATAAGAAAAGGTGTATATAAATGAAGCTGCTCATTTACTTATTAGCTATGGTATGCCTCCCTTTCTTCTTCTTTTTTTGCCTCATTCAGATTTCAGCTTTTTCTTCTTCTTAGAAATCATTTTATCACCAACATCAAGGTCAAACTCTCCTCAGACTTCTGGTCTGACTTTGGAAAGGCATACAAAGTGAAAAAAGAATTAATAAAACAACAAAAAAGGCTGGCCCAGTTTCTGACACATTGTGCTCCCTGTTGCCTTGATTAAGAAAACGTATCCAGTACAACATACAGACTCACGTTCAACCTCCTCAGAGCCAGAGCAAGTTCCTCCTAAGTCAGCATATCTGGGCCAGTGTCTAAAATTTTCCTCCTTCCTATTAATAAAATCTCTCTGGAATTTGTACCTTGCTGGATCTTGCAGCTTTGATTAATGTTTTTGTCATCTGTTATATTGGTTTTTACACTTCGCTGTCTCTGCCTGGACTATGTCCTGCAGACCGGCCCATGTTGGAAGTGTTTACATGGGTCCCAATGAGGACTGTGCATGGGTTCACTGAGATGACGGTCTCAGAAACTGAGAGCAAGGAGTTGCTCCATAGGCTCTGTTTAACTGAAGAAAAAGATGACCTCACTTGAAATGTGTAAATTGTCCTTGTGGCTTCTTTATTATTAAGTATAGAAATTTCATGATACTCTGTATTCAATGTATTTAAAAGTTATGACTATCCTCAAAAAAAAAAAAATAGAATTACCATATGATCCAGCAATTCCACTTCTGGATATATACTCAAAAGAAGTGAAAGCAGGACTCAAACAGATATTTGTACACTCGTGTTCATAGCAGCATTAGTCACAATAGCCAAAACATAGAAACAACGCAAATGTCCATCCACAGATGAATGGATAAACAAAATGTGGTATATACACACAGTGGAATAGTATTCATCACTAAAAAGGAAGGAAATTCTGATACCTGCTACAACATAGGTGAACCTTGAAGACATTATGCTGAGTGAAATGAGACAGCTATAAAAAGACAAACATGATATACTTTCATTTATATGAGGTACATACAGGAGTTAAAATCATAGAGACAGAAAGTAGTATGGTGGTGGGGCTGGGGTGAGAAGGGAGTGGCAGTTGTAGTTTAATAGGTACAGAGTTTCAGTTTTGCAAGATGAAAAGAGTTCTGGAGATGGATCGTGGTGATGCTTGCACAGCAATGCGAATGCATTTAATGTCACCGAACTGCACGTTTAAAGATGATTAAAATGGTAAATTTTGTGTTCTGTATACCTTACGACAATAAAAAGTTATGATTAATTTGGATGTATACATATTAAACCATGCTTTACCTACAGTGCTAAAGTTTGCTCTAGAAGGGAAAGGCATGGGTGTGAAGGGAGATTTTTGGGGCTGCCTGCGCTTACTCTGGGTTACACTGGTCCACAGACTTGTATTTGTATACAAGCATGAGGAATATCTGTATCACCTTGAAAGAGCTGCTCCATCATTTTGCTGCTGTTAGAAACAAGTTCAATGAGTCACTGCTGAAACTCCCTTGCCCTGATTGGTTTTTTATGGTTTGGAAGAAATTAATTTTCATGTGCCTGTAATATTTATTACAACATCAGAAAAAAAGGGTGAGTTTTGTATTGACTTTGATTTTACTTCTTCAGGTAACCTTAGAAGGTATCAGTGTGGAAAGAAAGTAAAAAGGAGAGGCCTTTGAGAAGTCTTCAGTTTAGGGTTTGTTGCTAAAGAATTAACTCAAGGAAACAAAGTGCTAACCTGAAGCTCCTGGGTTATTTTGATCCGAAAGTGTCTTTGAATCCCTGTCAGCAATATGATTAACAGTGCTGACATTCATCCATTTCTTAGCAAAGTAACTTCTCAAATTGCTGACACCCAAAATGAAAGAATAAGGAAAACACTTCAATAGAGTTATAATGTAACTTGATGGTATTCTTATCAAACCCATTTTGGTATGGTTAAGGCTTGGGAAATAATTTAGTCAGGTTAAAGTATTCTTGATGGAAATATTTACACTAAATCTAACTGAACTTTTCGTTGGCAACTTCTAGTTTATAGGAAATACAAGGGAGAGAGTGCCAAGTCAAGTGATGCCACAAATGACATCACAATACAAATCCAGAACTTGGACATTTCATGAGACAATTGTTATGGTTTCATCAAATGTCACAATCAAAGAAGACTAAGAAGATGCAACAACAAAAAGCAATATGTGAATCTTGGCTGTATGCATGTTTTTAAAAAATTGAACTATAAAATCATTTTGGAGGGGTGAGCCCCATGGTGTAGTGGTTAAGTTTGGCACACTCTGCTTTGTTGGTCTGCGTTTGTGAGTTTGGATCCTGAGTGCAGACCTACACCACTTGTGAGCCATGCTGTGGTGGCAACCCATGTATAAAGTTGAGGAAGACTGGCAAGGAAGTTAGCTCAGGGCTAATCTTCCCTAAGCAAAAAAAGAGAAGGATTGGCAACAGATGTTTCAAGTGGTGCCATGTGAGCACCCGGGATCTGAACAGGCAAACCCCGGGCTGCCGAAGCGGAACATGAGCACTTAATGGCTGCACCACCAGGCCGGCCCAGGATAATGTTCTTAAGTGTGATTATGTTATTGTGCTCATAGAGGAGAATATTCTCTTTTCTAGGAGATGCATGCTGACAAGGTAAAGTATCATAATATAGTTTCAAATGATTCAAAAAAAGTGTAGATAAATTAAGTAGATGGAGAAGAACACACAATAAAATGTGGAATATTGAATACTTTTGGTGGGTATATGAGTGTTCACTGTAGTATTCTTTCAATTCTACTTTATGTTTAAATTTTTCATAATAAAAAGTTGGAAGGAAAATTGATCATTAAGTTACTATCATGTAGTCAGCCTAAGCTACAAACTCCTTTCTGGGTAGATCAGTCTGGGTTTGCTCCTTGGCCTCTTGAAGAATCTGTTTACTGAAATAAAAAGGAACATTCTGAAAAGTTCAATTTGAACAAGAGAGGTGAAGCTCACAAGCAAGCTCCCGTGTTAGGAAATGAACCTCAACACAAAAGAGAATTCGAGTGTGGAAAGGTGGGCGCTACTCACATTGTCCTACTGCTCCAAGTCTGGGTGGGAGGAGACTCTAATTGAAAGAGCCCTGTCATTAAAATCTATAGAGGGCTAAGCATACATCATTGTCAGAACAGGAGGAGACACACCTTTGGGCAGTACCTGGGAGGGGGGATGAGAGGGTAGGCTGGGTCTCTACAGCCCTGCACGAGGCTGAACTAACACAGTCCCATTACTGCTGTTGGGGTCCTTTTGTATATGCCAAGCTGGCATCTTACTTGAACTTACCATAAATTTCTAACCTGAAAAAATGTAACTGGGAGAGTGCCAATAAGGATGGATCAACAAATATTTTCAAAGTGTAATCTTGATCCATGAAGAAACACAGTGCATCTTTAGGCAACATGGCATGATTTCTTTCTGCTCTGCTCTCCTCCCACCCCTACTTCCTTGGCCTGGCCAACCTACTCAACGCTCCCACTCTATTCCAACTCTCCCTAGCTTTTTATCCTGGTCTGCAGTCTCATCCCTTGCCCCCAAGTCCTTTCAGCCTACCACTTGTAGAGCAATCTTTCTAAGATGCAAAGGTAATCACATGTAATCTTTTTCTTAAGATACTCTAAGATACCCCATCATTCCTTCAGGATGAAGCCCAAACTCCTTACTATGTGAGTTGAGGCTATTTGCCTTTGGCCTCCACTGAATTTCTAATTTCATCTCTTTCCCTGGCTTCTCCACCTCAGCTCTGCTAGACCAGCCACAGGCCCCAAATTGAAGGGTTGTTCCTTCCTTTCTTCCTCAGAATAAGTATTTACCTAGCACTGGCTGTGTCCTTATTCCCTAGGGACTAAGGAGGAGTGAGTAAACCGAGAGAGTTTGCTCCTATCTGCTGGCAGTCAGACAAGAACAGGAGAAAGTTTCAAGTGTTTCTTCTGCTGGAAGCTCCTTCTCTCCCTTGTCCACCTGATGACCACTTGTCTTTCCAGGGTAGTTCCAGAGGTACTCTCTTGTAATGCTTTCCTTGACCTTCCTCCCCTGCCCACACCCTCCCACCCACTCCAGAACCTTCTCCTGTCTCACCCCTTACTCCCTTGTTTGGGACCATTTGTGTCTTTCCCCCACAGGCATGGCTCCTTTTGTCTTGTTCACAAAGGAAGGGAGCACATTCCCACAGTGACTTAGTGACAGCTGTAGGAACTTGATGAACAGCATTGTCTTCCTTCTCGTAACTATTTATGATGATACATTTTGACCTGTGTCATTGGAATCTTCCCATAAATCCCTTAGGGAGGACTTGCTTTCCAAAGCAGGAAGACTTGGATGCACCTGGAAGTGTGAATGTGGACTTAGACAGGACCTGGAGGTCAAACACTCCAAACATCAAGGCTTTGAGGTGGGTATGAAGCAGAACGCCACTCTGTGAGATTAACCACTGTGGAGTCATGTTTTTCCGGCTTTACCCTCAGCCATCCTCTCTCAGGGCTCCCTGAAGTATCCCAGGAGGCATTCCCATGGCACAAGAACCCCTCCCCTGGGCTCCCACTGCTTGCCAGCGTTGTCTTCTCTCCTGATCTCATTCACACTGATGGGACCCATCGTTGTTACTGCCCCACTGACCCACATGCACTTTTAACTATACAGATAGAGATCACCTTTTAAGCAAAGGTCTGAGGGATACTTTTGTTGATGCAAAATACCCAATAATCATTCTATAGATAAGAGAAATAAGGCGAGTTTTACTTGAGCCAGAGTAAAGATTACAACCTGGGAGGGGCTTAAAAAGCATTCCAGAGAAACAGAGTACAGCCTTATATCTTTTTAGAACAGAGAACATATATTAAACACACCCAGGATACGTTTTCACCAAAGTTTCAAAGAGGTATTTAGTTGAAAATTAGCTGGTCAACACGACCCTGGTGTCAGGAAAGGGACTAATCTGGGCATTACCAATAGGGCCTTCCAAAAGGACGTAGGAGGGGAAGTATGCACTCTTATCTTAAGGTAGTACATTCTTTACCTTACTGGTTAAGCTGTACAATGTTTTATAGGCCATAAATCAGACTTTTTAGTTCAAGCCATGTCAGTTTTGAACCTGAATAGTTACCCCATATACCTCAATATGGGAAAATCTTTTGTCACTTTCTTCAGATAAGTTTTTTCCTTTGTTTTCTTTTGTGAAGAGAGTCTTAGGCTTCTCTGTGGTAGGAGGAGTCCCAGTCTTCTGCTGGTGGGAACCTCCTAGGAAAGGTTTACAATGGGACCCACACATCATTCCCTTGTCAACAGCAGCTAGACAACTTCCTTGGAGACTCAGGAGAGAGCTGGGTCAACACTACCAATGGAGTACCGAGTACTGTGCTTTCTCTGAGCTAGTGTTATGGACAGCCTCAGGGAAGCCACTGGGGACATTGCTAAAATTATTTCCAAATGGAGAGACAAGGGAGAAGAACTCACCATCACAAAAGACAGAGCAACCTGGTATCTTTGTGTGGAATGAAGATGTCTCTGGAAGATTCTATCTTAAAAGGACTCCATTCTGTTTTCTGATTCTAATGCTAAAGTTCTCAGAAACCAACCAAGAATCGCAGTAAGAACTCAGCTCTAAAAGAAAATACACATTTGTTGAATTTCCAGGCAATCTGTCTTTCTTTCAGGAGTGTCATGCTGCTGTCTTGCTTTCTCTTATAAAGTGGCTCCATTAATCTTCCACATGGGTGACTACTTTTTGATGGAGACTCACTGAGGATTGTCAAGGGATAAGAGACAGAAAAGACAGATAATGTAATTCCATATTCAAGGGTCACCCTTCTTGGTTCGTATTTTTTCTTTTGATTTGGCAAATTTTCATAAAGCACCTGAAAACATTAGCATTGTTGCAATTCAGGTTTTTGTTATTTATCTGAAACTCTGCATTTTTTATATGTATACATAACTTTTGAATAACGTATCCTGGGAAACACAAATTTTTTTAAAGATCCTACTTTTAGTCGTGTTCCTCTAATATTGTATTATTTATACATTGCTTCATAACAAATTACTCTAAATTTAGTGGCTTAAAATAGCAATAAACAGTTATTATCTTACTCTGTCTGTGGTTCTGGAATTCAGGGATGGTTTGGTTGAGTGGTTCTGGCTCGGGGTCTCTCATAAGGTTGCAGTCAGTTGTGGGCCAGGGCTGCAACCATCTGAAGGTTTGACTGGGGCTGGAGTGTCCACTTCTAAGCTGGCCACTCACACACCTAGAGGTTGATGCTGACCATTGAGAGGAGACCTCATTGCCCCTCCTCGCAGCCCTTCCACAGACTTTCTTGGGTGTCTTAGGGCACTGGCTTCCCCAGAGCAAGTGATTCAAGAGACTGAGACAGAAGCTACAAGGCCTTTTATGAAACAGCCTTAGACATTACACACCATCACTGCTGCCATATTTCGTGGTTTATGCAGATCAACCCTAATTCAGGATGAGAAGTGACTACACGCCCGCATGAATACCGGGAAGGAAGGATCCTTGTTCATGAGGGCTTGGGGAGTCAAGGAGTCGAAAGAAAGATTTCTTGGACTCTCAAGGTCTGGCAGTAGTGCTCTTTTATTCAGAGAATAGCATGGAGTAGCATGGGGACAGGACCCATGGGCAGTAAGAGCTGCAACGTGTTGAGGTTTAGAGCTAAATTTATAAGGCATAGGTATGTGAGTTATTTCTTTACAAGACAAAGGAAAGATCATGAAAAAAGTCTTTAAAATTGGTATCAGTGCAGGTGGGGTCTGGTTATTGAGTGGTCCTATAACTTTGGATAGAAATCAGATTGGATTAAGTCAGGATATCCTGTGCTTCCCAGAGGATGATATAGATCAGTATGTAGGGCAGGATGCCTTGGGCTTCTTCCTGGGGCAGGGGCAGCCTTGATCCTCATCACTTGTGGGGGTGTAAGAGCATCTCTGAAGGTGGTTACTACAATTTAAATGTCATATTTGTGCATACAACTTTCTAATTATTCATATAAAAATGAGGCATATAAAGATGTGGGTAATCTGGCTGTCAAGATTTGTGAGCTCTCCTAAGATGAAGTGTCTTAAATTATCCTAAAATGGCAAAGACCTTCAAACCTCAGCTCTTTGATTCAGGCCAGCCTCCACACTTCTCCTCATGCCCCCATACACAAATATACACACACACTCACACGGGCTCATACCACTTATGTACACATTCACATACTCATACATGTACACACTCATACATGATACTCACACAAACTCATGTGAATACACATACACTCCTTCACACGCACACACACACACATACCTCCCATGCTTCAGCCAACCCATTGTACTTAGAATATTAGCAGATATTCCAATCTACTGCTCAGTTGCCCCCCCTCCTTCTCATCATTCTCCCCTAACCCTCTACACACCACAACATACACTTCTTTCATCACAGTTTGCTCACTTTTGCTTCATCCATACTCCAGGCTCTTGGCCTCACACCTGCTTCAGATGCCTACCTCTGGTTTACATGTGCCCACGGTCCTGTACGTTTCTTAGATTTCAGAACTTAACCTTCCTGCATGGTTTTGCACTTGCCCTCCTCCAAACTTGCTCTTTCTTCTTGTATCAAGTAGAGACCACTGATCTGACCCCAGCCCCACTAACCTGCTCCTCTGCACTCCAGCCCCAAGACAGGAGCCCTGCTGGGAGCAGCACTGGCTCCTTTCTTGCAGACATGAGAGGACTCAGACATTTCAGTCATAAGGACCATCTCAAGTAGAAAAGTGATTCAATTGGATCTGAAACTCTTTTCCAGGTATTTTCCTGAACCTCTTTAACCTTGATTTGAAAATTATCCCTGAAAGCCCAGACTAATCCCTCCCAGTTACGTGGATGGTGAGACATAGACTACCCTGTCACTGTTAAAACGTGCTCCCTGCATTCTCCAATGATCACTATTCCACAGTGGATTTTATTTTCTTAGCACACATTTGTCCCTTTCACTAACCTACCTGTGGGGCTTTGGCAACATTCCATCTTAATAGAGAATTTACATGTCCATGTGGGAATTAGGGCAGATATGGAGCTGGTCACCAGGAATGAGAAACGACTCATCCAGTAGACCACAGCCAATCTCACAAGGCAATGTAGCAAGAGAAGAGACAGTGTTTTCTGCTCTGTGTGTAAAGGCAATGTGTGACTGGGAGGGGCTTGGAGAACTTGTTGATTCAGGGAGGGTGGGCAGTTATATCTGGGATCAAGAACTCTAGGAAACACACAATTCCCAGTGTCCTCTGCTGTGTGCCAGGCTCTTTGTTAGGACCTTGGAATAGAAGGATGACAGGGACAAGGGCTGAGGCTCATAGGCTTCTCAGTTTGGGACAGAGAGTCAAATATGCAGATACATATGAGTAAGCGTATGTCTCAGGAGCATGAACTGCTGCACGTGCTGTGCCAAGAAAGGACACTAGTCTGATAATTTGAGTTCTTTGGCCCTAAGCCGAAGCCCTTCCCTACTTGCCTTAGTTTAGGGATTTAAAAAATATACATTATTCACATCCATTAAGATGGCTACTCTTTAAAAAACAAACCAGAAAATAACAAGTGTAGGTGAGGATGCGGAGAAATTGGAACCCTTGTGATTGCTTGTGAGTATGTAAAATTGTACAGTCACTGTGAAAAACAGTATGGAAGTTTCTCAAAACTTACACATAGAATTACCATATGATCCAACAACACCACTTCTGGACATATACTCAAAGAAGTGAAAGCAATTTCACTTTGTACACCAATGTTCATAGCAGCAGTATTCACAACAGCCAAAAGGAGGAAACAATCCATGTGTCCATTGGCACATGAATGGATAAACAAAGTGTAGTACATACATTCCACAGAATACTATTCAGCCTTAAAAAGGAGGGAAATTCTGACACTTACAACATGTATGAACCTTGAGGACTTTGTGCTAAGGGAAATAAGCCAGTCACAAAAAGACAAATACTGTATAATTCCGCTCATATGAGGTACCTAGAGTAGTCAAATTCATAGAGCCAGAAAATAGAATGGTGGGTGCCAGGGACTGAGAAGAGAGGGGAATAGGGACTTAGTGTTTAATGGGGATAGGGTTTCAGTTTGAGCAGATGAAAAAGTTCTGGAAATGGATGGTGTGATGGTTGAACAACAATGTGAAGGTACTTAATGCCACTGAAATGTACACTTAAAAACTGTTAAGATGGTAAATTTTATCTTGTACGTATTTTACCACAATTTTAAAAAATTAAAAATACATTATTACAAAACTGAGGGGAAATTGAACATTTTTTAGAAGTTAAGGAGGAAAGAGTGATTTTTCTGAGGCAGCCAAATCTGCCAAGACCTTGTCCATGCTGATTCTTTCTCTTGGGTCACCCAGCTAGAAGCAAGGCCAAGCTGCCTGTGCATGAATATAAACCCATCATATTCTAGCCAGAGGGTCCCTGGCCATGGCCAGCTCCCCCTTGGGCAGAGAGTTAGCCATTGATGATTAAGTAGCTAGGAACTAAAGTGTTTTTTTTCCTTTTTTCAATTACTGATTATAGCTTTTAGCTGTTTAACCCACCCATTGTAAACTGTGCTGTTTAGACAATATGCTCTTTGACTCCCACTAGGCTCCTATAGGTAACATCTGCCTGGAGCCTGGGTCACCATGGTAATGCATATTTGAGCTATTTTTCAGGAATTAGAACCCCTTTGTCCGCTCCAGGCAGGTTGAAACAACCAACTCATCAACTGGGCCATGCAGATGTCTGATAGGTGACCTTTTGATGCCAAGAGGCTAAAAATCCTGCCCTCAGATCACGCTAACGCTACCATTTTGTGAACATAGGTTCTATGAAGAGGCATGAAGTCTGACTACACTTGAGCAGATCATCAATTACCTGACCTCTCCTCACCTCCAATCACTTCTCTCCAATTTTCAGACTACCTTGCCCTCTATCCCATAAATATCCCTGAGTCCCTATTTTTGTAAAAGGGAATTTGAGGCTCATGCTCTCACTTCCTCGCATGGCTGCCTTGTGAGTAAATTCTCTCTCTGCTGCAATCTCATCATCTCAGTGTTTGGCTTTCTGGGCAGCGGGCAAAAACGAACCCTTGCAGGCACCACTAGCCTCCATGAGTTCTGCTTGTACTCAGGTGTGAGGAAATGCTTCTATATCTGGGCCCCAAGAGACTTTCTCTGGCTGCAGTCTGCCCTGGGGCAACCCTGGAGTTGCTGTCCAGCTCCTCGAGGTCCCTCCCTGTCAGCTAGCTTCCCTCAATCCTGGGCCACATGTCAGCAGCAGACCCTGTAGCCAGTTATTGGGGCAGAAGAACCTCCTGTCCTGCTCTGTGGCAGTGGCCACTGGTCTCAGAGGGAGCCAGCCTCTGATCAAGGGTCTAGTTCTTTAAGTTGCCCCTATGTTCTGCTTCAAGCCTCAGTAGCGCATCAGTGAAGCTCTCTTATTCAACTGTCCACTGCCCTGACTTAACGAACCTTCAGACAAGAAGACAGCACAGCATTCCTGGTCATGTGTCTGTAACCAAGAACATACGACACTGAGCTTGGCTTCCTTGTGCCCTGACCCTTTGGTTTCCTTGTTGGTAAAGTGAAGTTGTTGGGGGGATCAAATGAAAACAGATGATGTGTGAATACCCCACAGTGCGGGGCACACAGTAGAAATTATCAGTGCTAGCTCTGAATTGTATTGTTTGCATTTCAGTGTAGACCTGGTTCTTAATCAATCATCAAGGCTTGCTCCTGGGCCCTCAACAGCACCCCATGGATTCCCTGAGGGAAGGTAGGGCAGGGAGAGTCCAGGGAGGTGGTTCAGTGAGGACTACTGTGGGGGCTTCTACTGAGTGAACTTAACTATGAGGTGTTGGGTAACCACCCACAGCAATATCATGTGTGTTTTAAATAGCTACACATGCTCACTCCTCTCACTCAGCACACATTGCTTGGTTCCTACTCTCTGATGAGTACTGAAAACACAGTCCCCCAAAATGCAAAGTCCTTGCCCAAGAAGGACTCACAGATGCAAGAAGGCCAAGCCAAAACCAGCTCACTTCAAACAGTGTGATAGGTGCTATAAGCATGTGAAGGTGGGAGAGACCAACTGTGCAGGCGGTGGTGAGTTCACAAGGCTGTGGCATCAGTGGGACTTACAGGATGAGTAGGAATTTGCTAGGTGAATAATAGAGAGAGGCACCTTTCCAGCAGAGACACATAGGCAAAGCCACAAATGTGTAGAAGGACTCAGTATTTCCAGGGGTGGTCAGCAGTCCTGCATGACTAGAGTACAGTGCATGCCATAGAGCCCAGAGGAGAGACAGGAGGAGCCAGGGGTGCAGATGGAGAAGTCTATGTGAATTGGAACACTCAAACATTTATTTGCATATTTATGTTCTCTTCACATATACAAGTATTTTTGCTATAGAACAGACAACAACACTTTTTAACTGAGATATTTTAAAAACACAGGTCTAATTCACCTGGAGTTTATTTCATGTGCTAGAAAGTAGGCATGGCATCAAATGGCTCATCAGATGTTTCAGCCCATCTACTGCATTGTTCTGACACTTCCCTCACTAACTAGCAGAGGCAGGTCTGTCAATTATGCCGTGTCCCTTGTTCCACAGAGTCTCTGTGTTACAAGGCTCCAGGACATTGTTCACATCACAGTCCATGAGCTGCTCAGTGAGACACCACTGCACACATATGACAATGGCAAAAATGAAAAGGGCTGATCGTGCAAGTGTAGGTGAGGTTATGGAGCAGCTGGAACTCACATATCACTGGTCGTAATGAAACAGGGTACAACCGCTTTGGAAAGTCCTCTGGAAATCTCTGAAAAAGTTAAACATACACCTACTGTGTGATCCAGCCTTTCCACTCCTAGGTGTTTACCCATGAGAGAAGAAAGCATATATCCATGCAAAGACTTATGCAAAATGTTCAAGTAGCGTGTTTATATTAGCCGAAAATTGGAAACATTCCAAGTGTCCGTCAAGAGGTGAATGGATAAACACTTGGTTATATCCACATAATAGACTACTACTCAGGGATAAACAGGACTGGATTTTCGGTACATGAACCACATGAGAAAAGAAAATCTCAAAGTAATTATCCTGACAGAAGCAAGACAAATTTAAAAAAATGACCCACTGTAAGATTCCATTTACATAAAATTCTGAAAAAAGACAAAAAGCAGATCTCTGAATCCCTGGGGCTGGGGGTTGAGAGAGGGGAGGCAGACAGGCAGATGGGAGCAAGATTACAGAGGGGATGGAGGAAACGTTTGGAATCGATGGAAATGGATACGTTCACTATCCTGGTTGTGCTGAAAGTTTGACAGGTGTATTGATATGGCAAAACTTATCAAATTGTACACTTCATACATGTTCAGCTCCGTGTGTACCAATTATACCTGAATAAACCATTGAAAGAGAGAATGTGTCTAATCCATTGCTGCATGGAATCAATCAGAATAAAGCTTCTTAATCAAGAGGTGTTTTGCAATGAAATTTATTGTCATTTTAGGTTGTATGATAGAAAAGCATCCTTGGGTAACTGTGTGAAAGGCAAAACTTTTCCTATTTGTTTTCTATTTTAAATTTAAAAAGTTTCTTCTTTATATATAGCAAAGAGAATTTATATGAAGCTTATATTAGTTTCCCAGGGCTGCCATAATAAAGCACCACAGACTGGGTGCTTAAGGAACAGCAAGTTACTGTCTCCCAGTTCTGGAGGCTGGAGGTCCCAAATGGGTTGGCTCCTTCTAAGGCCTCTCTCTTTGGCCTGCAGACAGCTGCCTTCTCCCTGTATCTCTTTATGTTTTCTTCCCTTTGTGTGTGTTGTCTCTTTCTCCTAACGTGACATTCTTTTTTTATAAGGACACCAGTCATATTTGGTGAGGGGCCCACACTACTCAAGTATGACCTCATCCTAACTAATCACATCCATGTGACCCCGTTTCCAGATAAGTTCACATTCTGAGGTCCTGGAAGCAGGACTTCAATATATGAATTTGGAGGGGTGGGCACAATTCAACTCATAACAAAGCTCTATGTCATATTTTCATTCTTAAAAAAAGAAAGGAAGAAAGAATAAAGAAAAAGCAAACCTGTTTTTGTGACCGGAAAGCCCTGCTGCATTCTACCTGGAAACAAGGCGAGCAGCAGAAGAATCTTCCGTTAGGGTTGCTGCGCATCTCCTTGCACTCTGAAGATACTCTCTTCCTGCTCCTCTGAACATCATTCTCTAGCCACAGGACCTAAGTTTCTGTCCCATTGGTCCTTCAGGTTACCTGCTTGGCTACTTTGGGTTGGACCTTTGTAACTATGTGCACCTGTACCTGTGCTTGACAGGGTGTCTGTGGGTCTCTGGGAGCATTGCAGCTTTTGTTGTTTTTGTCCATTTTAATCCTTTTTCCGGCCTTACTTTCTTCCAGCCAGCATCAGGTTGTCTACAAGAATGAAACCCACTGGAACCCTTGCTCGAGATCCACATTCAAACTTTGAATTGCTCAGAAGGCTACAACTCCTTCAATGTAAGGAAAAGTGAATCTCCAGCAGTGATCAAAACTCTAAGATGCAATATTGGATTGTGAAGACTGGTGATGGTGAAAATCTTTTGGGAGAGAGAGAACTTTTCCTTTTATGTGGCCCTGCACGTGGTGAAATGGGAATGAGTCACTTGCTCCCACAGTGGGAAGGACAGCTGCAGGGGCTTGCAGGTTCTGAGCCCATCCTGGCCTGTGGGAGCAGGGGCTTCTGAGTGAGGGACACCCAGAAAACAGGTTAGGTGTGTTTGCTGGGAGTTGAATAATTGGCAGAACTATCCCAGGGCTTTTCTTTGTTGTCACTGTCCTCATGGTGGCCTTGGATACCTCACACCTGACGGTTGGTAATGGATTCATTTTACCAATTCTTCCTTCATTGACATCTTGATTGCCTAAGTCAGTACAGTGTCAGGTTGTACAAATGTCATTCACTCTTGCGATTAGCCCTTGTCAAAAACTGCTGAGTCACTTACCTACCAGCCTTTTCTTTATGTCAACCCACTTTTCTACTTGAATATTCTTTAAAAAAAAAAAAAAACCCAAAAACCAAAAAACTAAACAATGCCACTGTCACAAATGGAAGCTAACATATTCAAATAAAACATGGTCTCCATGTAGCCCCTAAAATTACTCTGCGTACCAGCATCAGGATGTACACCTCACTTTGGGAAATGGTGACAGGTAAGTGTTTGGCCCTTCTCTAGGATTCTTAACCCTTTATAAGGAGCCTTTTTGAATGAGAAGAAAGAAAATTCCATGGACCTCCTCTAGATGGTGATTGTTTTTTCAGTATCTTCCAGCTGAGAAAATATATAACGACAAGCTACCATTAATTTAGATGACCTGGCATTATGTTAGTGACAACAGCAATGCATGAGAAACAGTGATGCAGGCTGAGGTGTGCCACTTCCTCCATCTGCAGAGGGCCCAGTATGCTAACTTGTGAAGTCCCTTAGAAACTGTATGGATTCCTGGGATCTACAGCCCATGGTTTCTTTCCTCATTTGGAAGAAAGAGCCAAGGCTCTTTCTCATTGTGTGGATGTGAGCATTTTTCCTTCTAGCTGGTTTTAGGATCCTTACTCTGTGAAATGGGGGTCAGAGTCCCTGCTTGCTTCTCACTTCCCAGATGTTGTTTTTGTGAGGATAAAATTAAATACTATTATCAAAAGGAGAAAAAAACTCTTAAGTGCAAAGTGCACAAGTATAACTGTTTCTGTAAAATATCAGAAGAAAACTAGGACTCTGGGGAGAGGAGGGAGAGAAAAAGTATGGACAGAGCAAGAATGGAAAGGCCATTGATAATGGAGACACTGAACCACAAAGGCTCTGCATGACCTGCAGCCCTGGACTCAGATAGGACTTGGTGGCTAAACTTGCTCAGGTCATTTTTAGCCACAGGGCAAGTGGCATGAAGAGTAAAGAGACCACATGACTTCAAAGTCAGGAGTAAAGAGTAAAGAGACTGGGTGTGACTTCAGGAAATTTAGCAGCTTTGGCCTTGGGGCCTTGGCCAGTACATTGAAGAGAGGAGCACGGAGATAATGCTGTGGGGAGAAGGGGCTTCTCCCCCAGCCTGTTTGTGTTACTGAGGAGATGAGCCAGGCTGCACTTTGGGTCTCTTTTCCTCCTTTATGAAAACCCACCAGGCCTGGCCTCACTGCAGTTGGCAGGAGGGAGAAGGAAAAGAAGGTCAGGGATGGGAGGAGATGGGGGAGAGCTCTGCCCTCCAGGGACTGGGGGTGATGTGGGGTGGGGGTCTTCACTCTCCCTCCCAGTTCCCAAGAAGAAAGGAAGCCACTATGTTGTCACCCTCCCTTTGGATCTTCTGGTCCATTTAAATTATGTAGGCCTTTGGAGGGCTGAATTCCATAGCTGTGAGTTTTCATTTCATGAAAGTCCCCCTTGCACGGCTGGGACAACAGCGAGAACTAAATAACTGTGGGTGAGCGGTTCTTGGTATTATACAAACTGAGACCAAAGATGACTTTTAATAATAGGAAGAGACAATCAGGCAGACAGGGGGACTGTATAAATAGATTATAAGTCTAAAGCAAGCTTATTTTAACTTTTAACCCCCCCTGAGCTTTTCTGTTCCATAATAGTGACAGTGAAACAGTGTCCAGGTGCTCCAACGCGAAAAACAATATCCTTTCTATCTTGATTTTTTTCTTTTTAGTTCAAAAGCTCAAGAATAAGTAAAACCTGAACTTTCTGAGTTTCCATATTGAGGACAACACTTCTTTTAGAAAAATTCTAAACTGGGCCAATAGTGAGACCCTGATTAAAATGCTCTGTTGGGAAATGCAGAAAACAGCACATTTGCTATCTTCATGTCATCATCACAGCAAGCCTTTGTGAGCTTCTGCTCCATACAGAATGGACACATTGAGTCAGGGGCACGGAGATGAAGCCCAGGAGGAGAACAGGCTATTCATCCACAACTGTGCAATGAGCCAACAGGGAGCAGGCTGTGGGGTCACATTAGTGCCACTGATATGTTTTATAGGCTTTCCTTTGGGGTCAGACAAAAAGGCAGCAGGGGATTTTTTAAGCCATCACCAGTTTCTCTAAACCTACATTTTAGTTGCCAAGCTGAGAAGGATGAAAGTTTTGAGGCAGGGCTGCCCAGGTTAAGGCCTTCAAGGGAGCTGCGCTGTACCTTGAAAGGGACCGGAGTCTGACTGCTCACAGTTCTGGCTGCTCCCACATTTTCTTCGCAGCTGATCAATTGTTGTGAATTTGCAGTCAGGCGTCTCATGCATCATTCAGGAGGACTGACTCTAGGAAAGAGGGTTGCATGGATTTTTTTTCTGCAATAGGAATCAGGCAGATATACAGCTTTCACATTCCTGCTGAGTGCACCAGGTACCACTTGAGGAGCCAGGAAAGTTGAGTGGCTGCTGTTTTCAGAATCTGTCCACCACTGGATAAGACTCTTAAGACCTAGGAGCCACTTTTTTCAAAGCTGAGTGCTGGGTCTTCCCATGAAGCAGCCTCCTGGCCCCCACGTTTCACCCTCAGCCCAGCACTGTCCTGGGACTCAGCACTCACTGAGCATGGCCTGAGGGAGCTTCTAGATTGCCAGAGCTGAGCTGCTGTGGCTGAGCCTCCCATGTGAGCTGTGAGACCTTCAGGACAGAACCACCCTCTTCATCAGAACTCCCAGCATCACTGCACAAAGGCCTCGGCTCCCTGGTCTGACATGGGGTTAGTGCAGGGCCTCTGGAGACCTAGGGTAGCATCTTTGCATTCTTCCAAGAGCCCAGTTTACTGTCCAGCTGGTCACTGGTGTCCTTGAGAAGTGTGCATAGGTTGGATGACACATGATTTCTTAAGGTAGCGATCTGGGTGGCGTGTTGTGTGTGTAAATGTGGGTGTGGGTGAGCACATGTGGGAGTGTGGCTGTGCATGCATGTAAGAAGGGCGTGGCTGAGACACTGGGTGCACCAAAACCTGCTTTTATTTTTCTTCTTTGAGCTATCCAGAAAGCCTGAATTCTTCTCCCACTATTGGTTGGGGTTGTCTCCCGCAGACAAGCTGACATCCTAGAACTGACCATGGGGAGGTGAGGAGAGATCCCAGGACAAATAGCTTTTCTTCCTGCACATCTTTCTTGGCCTCTGAGCCCCCAGCCCAACGGTGGGCACATTCTCCTGTGTCTGACTCAGAGCCACAGTGCCACCTAGCCCTGACTCTGGTGAGGCTGGCATTTGTGGTCCAGTTTGTCAGATGGGCCTCATCCTATCAAATGGACCTCAGGACAAGGCACTTGCTGCCTCTTTCCTGTAGCCCTAGTCCAGTGTTCTAGGGAGGCCATGGAATTCATATGGTAGGTGTGGTTGTGGGGTCCTTGGAATGTTGCCCTCGCTTTTTAAAGTCCTATCTGTCCTCCTTCAGAATAATTTGTCCCCTCAGGGAGCTGAGCTTCAGGCTGCAGACCCACAGCTCCTTTCATCAACCAGGAATAATTCCCAGCAGGAGATGGGGGAGCCATTCCATTGGGATCTGGAGACTGAAAGGCTATCCTGCTGGTGGGACTGAATTTGCAGTCTCCGTGCTCAACAGCCAAGTGCTGTTCCCATGCTGGCTGCCTGCAGGCACCTGTTCTCTGAGGGCTCACATTTGGACAGCAGGGAGGGGGCTCAGATAGCGTGGGTTCAGTCACAACTCCCCGTTGCTTTTACCCCCTTGAAGTCACTGGAAGGAGAGCCAAGGCCCTGCCCTGTCCCTCGAGGCAGCCCACCCTCTCTGCCCCACGTCTGCAGCCAGTCTTGTTGACAGTGCAGAACCCTCTTCTCCACCAGCGTTGCCTTTTAAATCAACAAAATCACAACAGAATACAAGCCAACAGCCATTCCTGACCCCACCCTTTCCCTTATTTTCGCCTAAGTCTCTCTAAGAACACACCAGATGGGAGCAATGCTGCAATAGTCATTTAACTGATCATCACATCTGGATAATGACTGGAGAGTCAAGGCGTGTCAGCAGCATGCTTAGAAATACATATTTAGTAGGTACAATAGTTTAAAAATGAACAAAAATCCATCCTAAACCAAAATGATGGGAAGAGCTGAGGGAGAGGATGGGGCTGTTGTTTGCACCCCAGAGCTCCTCCAATTGGTTGAAGGTCTTAAGAGAAAGAGCCGGACTTCCTCTGAGAAGAAGCAATCCTGTCTCCAGGCTGCCTTCAGACTCGAACTGCAACAACAACTGCAACCAGGTCTCCAGCCTGCTGGACCACCCTGCAGATTTTGGATTTGCTAGCCTCCAAAATCGTGTGAGCCAATTCCTCAAAATAAATCTCTGTAGATCTCTTTCTGTCTCTTTCTCTCCCACTCACTCTCCCTCCCGCCCTCCATCCTATTGGTTCTGCTTCTCTAGAGAACCCTGACTAACATGCCATCCCAGGAGCAAGTGTCAGCATCCTTCCAAGTATGTTCAGCAGGCAGAGCACATGGGGTTCTGTCCTATCATGAAGTATTTTTATATTTTATATAAAATAATAAAACATAATATAGGCTAAATCAGACACAATATGTTTGGCTATATTTTAATTCACATAAGCAATATTAGATGCCAAAAGTTTAAGAGAACTTATGGGAGAAACTTTAAATTCGACAAAAATCTATCCACTAGCTTTATTTTTTTCTGCTTAATTTGAAAAAAAAATGAATATAACTCCATTTTAGTGGCAGACATTTCTATCTCCTTCATAGAAACCAATGTTTGCTGAAAGCAGACTGAGAAGGGATGAATTAGGACAGAGGATCTCAAACTCACCGGGCCCCACCCCAGAGGTCTGCAGGGCACGTGCTCTGGAGGGTAGTTTTAAGCTCCCAGGTGACCGTGACAGGCAATCAGGATCAAGAATTGCTAGTTTCCAGGGCAGCATCTGACCTTGCGTAGTTGTGGAAGCCGTTTGCATGGAGCACTTTACAGGACACTGGAATCCTACAGGACAGTTTAGCAAATGGAACAGGGTTAGAGGTCAGCTGTGAAAAGGGTATACTTTTCCTCCTGTGAGGACAGGAGGGAGATAGAAAGAGCTTTTTCCACAGGAATAACACACAGCTCTGGTGGGGCCAGGTGTGGGTGGAAGAGAAGCTCACACTGCACATGTGAGGGCGTGGATGTGGACAGAGAGAGCAAGGAGGGAGAGCCTCAGGGCTTCCGGTCCCCACAGTAATGTCACTGTCATACTGATGGGGACAGTTAACTGTTAACCAAATTTGTCCCTAAATAAATGCTCTCTCTTTGAGGATTTATTTATTTATTTTTAGCATACATTCTGGAAATATTACAGAAAAGTTGTGATATTTAGTGATTTTTTAATGTGCCTGTGGGTTTGTCACCATTAAAAAAAGTTAATTAAGGCCTCCTTCTAAGTGGTTCTCACAAATTCAACATCAGCTAGAGAACCGTTGCCCTCGCCTATACAGATACACTTCCCCCTCCTTCCACAACCCAGAGTGAACTCCTCAACCACAGTCCAAGGGCAGTTCTGAGCCTCCCCAAGAGGTTCCTGGAGGAAGCGCAATAAACCAGGTTTGTGGACAAGCAGAAACACTTAAAAATGATGCTTCAGCAATATGACAAATCCCCCAGAGCAACTAAAAATGTTCAAGTTTTGATAAAAATTAAGGCAGCTTTTTCTTTGATACCTGCAAAACAGTTTACTAATCATATTGTTTTGGCTTTTAGTAATTCCTCTGACCATGGGTGACAGGTTTATGCCATTAGACAACTGATACATCACTCCGGAGTCTGGAGTTTGCTGTCTTTCTGATGGGTGAGAGGGCTAAATGGATGGTGAGTAGAGAGATGGAGACACGGATAGATGGATGGGTGGATAGATAGCAATTGAATGACCCACAAAGCACACCATCTCCACATGATTTCATTGAATCCTTACAATAATCCTCTTGAACAGGTAGAATTATAATTGTTTTTAATGTGTAGAAGAGAATAATGACTGGGTTAAGGAACTTGCACAAAATCACACCATTTGCAACAAGAAAAGCCAAGATTCAGACAAAGGACTTATTCATTTTCAGTGCCTCTCAGGAAAGGAGTCCCCGTCCTAAAACATCTCTCCATTTCTTCTCAGATGAGCTCAGCTACCAATGAACCACATAGTCCACTATCAGTGATGAGGTTTTCAATGAAATACACCTGTAAGAGGTCACGCATCTGCTAATACCCGCATCAAAGGATACATGACTCCAGTGAAGATGTTTCTTAATGGGTGGTTGGCAAAGGCAAATGAACAAGGAGGAAGCCCCAGACTTCCCTGTCTGCCTGTGTTGGGAGAGAAGGAGGGTCTTCACAGGTAGAGTGGAGGGAAAAAAAGCCAAACCCAGAAAAAGCCAAAGCATGGAGTAGTGAGTGGCCTTTTCTTGAGTCACATGGCCATCTACACCAGCCTTGGTAGGAATAAGGAGGAAGTGTTTATCCATTCCTGCTTTTTCCTTCCTATCCTAGTGCAAGTCCTGGAGAAAGTAAAGCTGGAAACCAGGGTGAAGGTGCTATAATTCTATGTAAAGTTCAAGCCCAGGGCAGTTAGCATGAGGAAAATGGGTTGTGAGGGAAGAGAAGATGCCATTTGATTTTGTGCTTTGCCGTGAAGACACTGCAGTCCTCAGCAGTCTCCTTCATTTGTCCTGTGGACCTTCTCCCTAAGGTTTGTGAGATGGGCACACAGTGTAGAGCAGGCCTTTGGAGAACTGTACTGAGTTCTGTCCCTCTGCAGTTCACATTGGTCAAGTCTCACCCCCCCAGGGACCTACCTCCTCCTCTTTGGCATGCCTGTCGCCTCATCTTCTGAGGCTGCATGGGCACTTCCTGAAGTCCAGGGCTGGGTGGTTGTGAGAAAGAGAGAGAAAGAAGGAGGCAATGAGGGCATCTGAGCCCAATCCAAGGGTGGGTCTCAAGCCGCTGCTCTTGTGGGTATTATTCCTGTGAAATTCTCTCTATGCTTCCACACAAGGAGAAAAAACACTGTCCTCAATTTCAATAATCTTTAAGAGGACGTACTTGTTTATTTAACACTTTAATTCAGCAAATGTAAGGAGTCAGGAGAAGTTGTGCCCATCATCTGCAGCAGACAATTAATGTAAAATGGGGTCCCTCTTCCTTCTGGGATTCTGTCTCGTTTCTACAGTTTCGTTTAGTTTCTAAATGCTTCTTTCCATCTCCATACGCCAGAAATACAGGGTAGGAGATGTGTTTCCTTGCCTATATCTCAAAAGTGATCTGCTATATAATATTTTTTTTAAAAAATTGACCTTGCATTTGCCTCTCTTATTCTCTATTTTCACTTTCCTGGGACAGAGTAAGACCAAGATGGCTGTCATGGAATGCATGCTTTTGAAACCTTGTGTCCTGCACAACTTACCATGGCTTCTCCTTGTGCCGCAGAGCAAGTCCAGTCACTGTGACCTAGCACACAAGTCCTCCACATGCTGTACTGGCCTGGCTTCCCACCTGCCTCCACCACTCCCCTCCCCCTTTGCAGCCTCCCTGCCTCCCTCCTGGGCTGCAGCTCACCACACCTACACTTCCCATGGGCTCCCTGATGCAGTGCCCAGGAACATGCTTTGTCTGCCTCAGTGCCTTCTCTCCCCTCCACCCCTTATCCTCCTTGGGAAATCCTTGACACCTAACTCCAGACCACCCCAGTCTACCAAGTACATTGCAAAGACTCTGGATTTTGGAGGCTGATGGCCTGGCTTCAAGTCCAGACCTCATCAGTGTGTGTTCCTGTGTAAGATCCTAACCTTTCTGCACTTTAGCGTCCTCGTCTAGGTGTGGGAATAATAATGTCATCACGTTTTGATAGAAGACATTTTTTCATATATTTTGCATGCTTAAATCGACTTTTGTTCTGGACTATCTTTTCAAAGATGT
Source organism: Equus quagga (assembly GCF_021613505.1). Taxonomy (NCBI): domain Eukaryota; kingdom Metazoa; phylum Chordata; class Mammalia; order Perissodactyla; family Equidae; genus Equus; species Equus quagga. The sequence goes on along the minus strand of NC_060268.1, from coordinate 74,860,776 downwards.
TCGTATAGCAAATAGGTTTGGGAGATAGAGATAGTGCCTCCCTCTGGGGAGATGCTAGATGTTTCCTGACCAAGACAATAAAAATATTGTTGCCCTGCAGAGCAAATTTAGACAAGTTTGTTAGTAACCCCCTTGTAAGACTGGGGGTTCCTAAGCTCAGGGTACCTCAGCTGTGATACAGACCTACTGTGTGTGCAGCATCCTCCTGGGCCTATCTCCATATCATCCCCATGAAACTTTTGGGGTAAAGGGAACAGATGTCCTAAGCAGTGAAGTCCTTTGTCTCTGACCTAGAAGTCTCATGTCTTCTTCCAGCTTCTCTGAACAGTGACAGGCTAACTAGTTAGCTTGCAGGAAGGTAAAGTCTCAGAACTTTCATAGTTCTTGACACCTGTCCTCTGGCCTGAGGGGAAAATTTCTCACTGCCAGACAACGAAAATAGAACCTCCGGGAGGGGAGCTGACTTACCAGTGTCCTCGTAACTTAAAGTCACACACATGTTTCTATTACAGCATAGATCACAGTTGGCTCTGTATCTAGGCATAGTGCCTGGTTCATTCACGGAGGTGTGAAGTAATTTTCCATGAAATAAATCAACACACCTCAAAGATTGTTCTGCTGTTGAAATCTACTGCTCCCCTGCATCTTGCTGTCATTTCATCTCTGTTAAAAATATGATGTTTAAAAAATCATAAACATTTATGTATTCATCATTTACTTTGCAATATAGCCTCTGTTTTAGCCAGGGCCAAATGTTGATACAGGGCTCTTCTCCAGGCTCAATACTGCTTATTAATTTGGAGTGGGGTTAGTGGCCTATGAACCTTTGGAAAGTAAATGAAAGCTGTGTGCATGTGTGTGTTTCTTGGGGACAGGGGTTATTGCTTTTATTGAATTCATAAAGGTGTCTGAGCTACAGCACCTGAGATGAGTAAAACATGTATTAGTCAGAATCAGGAGGGCTTTGATGCACTTTCCCTGGAGGCTGTGCAGAGAGTGAGCCAGGCGGTGGGTCATCCAGGCCATGTCAGGAGAAGCTATGAAACGAAAGCAGCACAAGAAGCCTGGCTATTGACAGGGTGCGGTGAGAGAGAGAGAATCAGGTAAGGGAGGAAAGAACCCCCACCAGACCAGAGAAATTGCTAATCAAGATGGGAGTGTGGGGACTCTACTAAAAAGATGATTTTCTTTCCAGAAAAATGTCCTTTAAAGAAAGGTAGGGATTTTCCTGGTGGATACGTAAACTGGAAAACAATTTGGTCTGAGCTACTGTCTTAGTCTGCTTGGGCTACTGAAAATGAGGATGAAGGAGTTAAAATTTCCCTGGATTGGGGTGAAACTGTGCCTTATATCCACAAGGTTAACATGGGAAACAAAATAACCAAAGTTTCTGAGCTTGCCTTGCAGAACAACAGGAGGACCGCTGATAAGAGAGGAACTTGCTGATATCCCCCTGCCTGACTAAGCATCTTTCAGGGACACTGAGAAGCTAAAAGGACTGATCGTAAACTTTAGACATCAAAGACTAAAAATCCACAAAGTGCAACACGTAGAACAGAGAGTCAGGCCTGTGCAGACGACTCTTAGAACTTCAGCCCCCAGGCCCACACTGTCCCTCCCCTACCTAAAAACCCAAATAAAAACCCTTGCTTGTAGCTTTTTGGGGAGTTTGGGATTACAACATTAGATGCCCGTTCTCCTTGCTTAGCACTTTGCAATAAAATTCCTACTTTCTTCCACTATACCCTGTGTCAGAGATTGGCTTGCTGTGCAGTGGGTGAGTGAACCCCCTTCAGGTTTGATATCACTACCATCACAAAATACCATAGCCTGGGTGGCTTAAACAACAGAAATTTATTTTCTCACAGTTCTAGAGGCTAGAAGTTCAAGATCAGGGTGACAGCACACTCAGGTTACTGGTGAAGACCCTCTTCCAGCTTGTAGATGGCCAACTTTTTGCTGTGTCCTCACATGGCGCAAGGGGCTAGGGGGCTCTGTGGGAGCTCTTTTTATAAGAGCACTAGTCCCATTCATGAGGGCTCCATCCTCATGACCTGATCACCTTCCAAAGGCCTCACCTCCAAGTACCAACATTTTGAGTGTTAAGATTTGATACATGAATCTGAGGGGGACACAAACATTCCAACCATAGCATATATGTATAATATATATCTCATACACATCATAGATAGCATATATATGTCTTAATATATGTGGCATAATTATATGTCACAAACATTCTTTTATATCCATATTTCAAATTAGATAAGGTGGCATTTACTTTGAAGATGAGCATTTATTTCTGCTCTACTGCCAGCAGCAGCAGCAGGGGGAGCCTCAGCTCACACACCTGGCCTTTGACCTGGGTGATGTCCTAAGAAGCCGGTGGACAGCACACCACCTTGGGGCAGACATCCACAACAGCTGCTGTGGTCTTACTGCCCAGGTTGGACATGCAGGGCATGGAGCTGGGCAGCCCAGCTCCAGAACTCCTGCTTGTAGGCACAGCTAGCACTGTGTGTGTCCTTTCTGCTCTCTGGGTGAGTAACTGCCCTGGGCCTGCTGTGGTGTCCTGAGAGCTGCCTAAGAAGTTACTAAAACTTGACGAGTTATGTATTAGGGAATAGCGTTGAGTGCGTTCAAGGATTCAAAACTTTGACAGATCACTTAAGCCCCCTACTCAGTGCTCTGCTGTCAAGACTTTTTTTTAATATTGGCACCTGAGCTAACAGCTGTTGCCAATCTTTTTTTCTTTTTCTGCTTTATCTCTCCAAAATCCCCCCTGGTACATCGTTGTATATCCTAGTTTCAGGTCCTTCTAGTTGTGGTATGTGGGATGCCACCTCAACATGGCTTGACGAGCAGTGCCATGTCTGCACCCAGGACCCAAACTGGTGAAACCCTGGGCCGCCACAATGAAGCATGTGAACTTAACCACTCAGCCATGGGGCCAGCCCCCTGCTGTCTAGACTTTTTAGGTGACTTTGTATTCTAAGGACTGAAGTGCTGCATGCAGTGGGTCTGTATAACCCATAGATGGGCTTGCGATCTCTGCTGTCCACATTGGTGGCAGTGCAGCTGGCATCAACACATGTTCTTCTAGTTCATTCCTGGCACTCCCAGGAACTAGATCAAGGCACAAGCAGGCTCCAAAGTAAAGCCAGCCCTTGAAGAACAGCTCACCTTCCTTTTGGACGCAATTAAATCTTGCAGAGGGTAGACTCTCTCATAATACACCTCTGAAATGTCCAACGTTACTCTTGAGTAGGACAATGGAGTTGTGGGTAATATGGGATTATAACATGTTCAGTTGAGAGAAATGTCAGAGGTGACAAATGTTGCAAGGTTTCAGAATATACATGCAGAATATGAATATAAACTCATTTCAGAGGATCAGAAACAGATCTCTCAGACTTTGCCACTGGATTTCTTTAGGCATGTGGGGTGAGTCTCCAGAGATATGGGTGCCAAATGGCTTCTGTCTTGCTGGAAATGACAATATGTCATGTATACAAACATCACCTAAGATTCTGAGAGACAAGTGCCAACTATGCTTAGCAAACCTAGAAAGATGTGTTAAATGACACTCCATCCAATATAAGAATTACCAGAATAGAGCTGGGCAGAGGTACTGATAATTTCACCTATGACCACTCCATTCCCTGTGGTAAAAGCCCTACCCCATGCCATACACAAAAGTTAATTCAACATGGATCATAGAGGGGCCAGCCTGGTGGTGCTGCAGTTAAGTTTGCACATTCCACTTCGGTGGCCCAGGGTTCACTGGTTCAGATTCTAGGTGTGGATGTATGCACCTCTCAGGAACTCAAGTAAGATATGAGTCTGAGAAGGAGACATTCATTTGGACAATTAGAAATTATTGCTGCTATTTGCAAGAGCAATTTCTTTGCAGAGATGAGGACAGACATTGCCAAAGGTGGAAGATTCTTCTTCAAAGGACTTTGTACAAGCTCTTCTCCCTCCCCCAAAATTCCCTTGATTCCTTATTCTCTAGCTCAAACAACATCTATCTGTAATATTTTCCTTGATGTTGTCCTTCTCTCCAAGTCACTTCCACCCCCATCCCTCAGCTAGTATCTGCTTCTTGAGTCCTGTATCTATTGCCTGTGCCATGCACTTTCACACTGCCCTGGAAGCAGTCCCTGATGTCAGGCTTCTCCACTGGGCTTTGAAAGGGATTCTGTTGTCTTTGTCTTTGCAAACTTAGTGTCTGTCTCATAGGAAGATTTTAGAAATTTAATTTAATGAAGAGAAAGAGGCAAGAAATGCTTCAGGGGGATCCACTGAAATGGGGGGAGGGGGATGAGCACATTTACAGATGGGAGAGAAGGAATCAGTAAAGGAGGAGAGAGTGAACATAAAAAAGAGAAAAAATAATGGTACTGGAGAGACGATGGGGCAAGAGTCTGGGAGGAGGTGGGACACACCTCTCAGGGGCAGAATGGAAGACATAAAAGCAGGAAGAGCAAGAAATAAATCCACTTCCAGTTAAAGGTGTGAGCTTAAACACATTGCTCATCTCAGCTCTCTTCTGAGGCCCAGTCAAATCATAGTAAAGGAATAAAAAATGTACAGATGCATAAGGACAATGGGGAAAAGGAAAAGTTCAGCAGCTGATCAAGCATTCAGTGAATATTCAGAGGAAAGGAAGGAAGCCAGAAGTCAGAAGTGAGAGAGAGATGCCTCTGAAAGGGGACATGGGCCCAGAGCCTCACTGCAGGAGAACCTCAAGATCCCACACACAAAAGAAAGTGCTCCTCTCCCTGTCTGGTGCACCAGTTAGGCCAGTCAGCCAGAGCGAGGGACCTCCACCAGAGTGCCTGCATGCCTATGTGTGTAAATCAGCAGTGTCCAGCAGGCAAACACAAAGAGGGCCCATCAGCACACCTTCCAAATGACAGGTACGGCTGTCAGGGATCACGGCAGGCTCGGAATACACAGCTCCTGCTCCTTACCCCTCCAGTGGAAGCAGGTGGAATTTTCTACCAGGTGCTACTACTAATCCACAAATCCACCCCATCAAACAACATGAATAGGTATATTAACACTCCCTACCAGAAGGAAAATGACAATACCAGAAATCAATCCTGAAGTCACAGAAATTTACAACCTAAATGACAGAGAATTCAAAATAGCTATCATTAAAAAACTCAGTGAGTTACAAGAAAACTCAGAAAGACAGTTCAATGAAATCAGGAATAAAATTAATGAACAGAGGGAATTCTTCACAAAAGAGATCAAAACTATTAAAAAAACAAGCAGAAATGTTGGAGATGAAAAACATAATGAATGAGATAAAGAAAAATCTGGAGTCCTTAAATAAAAGCTGATATTATGGAGGACAGAATTAGCAATTTAGAGGACAGAAATATAGAAATGCTTCAGATGGAGGAAGAGAGAGAACTAAGACTAAAAAGAAATGAAGAAATTCTCTGAGAAATATCTGACTCAATTAGGAAATGCAACATAAGGATTAGAGGTATTCCAGGGAGAGAAGAGAAGGAGAAAGGAGCAGAGAGCTTGTTCAAAGAAATAATAGCTGAGAACTTCCCAAACCTGGGGAAGAACTAGAATTACAATTAAATGAAGCTAATAGAACTCCTAATTACATCAATGTAAAAAGACCTTCTCCAAGGCGTATATTAATAAACTGGCAAAAGTCAATGACAAAGAAAAAATATTAAGGGCAACAAGACAGAAGAAAATAAACTACAAAGGAAACCCTATCAGGCTTTCAGTGAATTTCTCAGCAGAAACCTTACAGGCTAGGAAAGAGTGGAATGATATATTCAAAATTCTGAAAGACAAAAACTTTTGGCTGACAATACTCTATCTTGTGAAAATATCCTTCAGATACATCGGAGAAATAAAAACTTTTGCAGATAAACAAGAGTTGAGGGAGTTCATTGCCACAAGACCCCCCCCCACACAAGAAATTATCGCGAAGGCCCTCATACCTGAAAAAAAAGAGAAAGGGTTCACAAAGCCTTGAGCAAGGAGATAAAAAGGCAGACAAAATCAGAAAATTGCAGCTCTCTATCAGAACAGATTAGTAAACCATTACAACATTAAAGAAAAAGGGAAGGAAAACATCAAAAATAAGTAAAACTGCTTCATTTTAACCTGAAACCCATAGAAGGCAGAATAAGTTGTGACAACAATAACTTAAATGAGGAAGAGGAAAGCGATGGGATCTGCTTAGACTAAAGAAATAAGAGGCTATCAGAAAATGGACTGTCACATCTACAAGGTGTTATTTTTTTTAGGAAGATTAGCCTTGAGCTAACATCTGCCATCAATCCTCCTCTTTTTTGCTGAAGAAGAGTGGCCCTGAGCTAACATCCATGCCCATCGTCCTCTACTTTTTATGTGGGATGCCTGCCACAGCATGGCTTGACCAGTGGTGCATAGGCCTGCACCCAGGATCAGAACCAGCGAACCATGGGCAGCCAAAGCAGAATGTGTGAGTTTAACTGCTGCACCACTGGGCTGGTCCCATACAAGACGTTTTATACATAGCTCACAGTAACCACTAAACAAAAAATCAGAACAGAGACACAAATGATAAGTAAAGAGACAACTGAGAAAACCATAGAGAACCACCAAACTGAATTGGCAGTAGGAAATCCATGAGATGAGAATAAGGAAAATGCAGAGCAACTGGAAAACCAGTGATAAAAATGAAAGCATTAATCCCTCATATATCAATAATCACTCTAAACGTAAATGGACTGAATTCTCCAATCAGAAGACACAGAGTGGCTGGATGGATTCAAAAAAGAAGACCCAAAAATATGCCACCTCCAGGAAACACATCTCAGCTCTAAAGGGAAACACAGGCTCATAGTGAAGGGAGGGAAGACAACAGTCCAAGCCAATGGCAAACAAAAGAAAGCAGACGTTGCCATACTTATATCAGATGAAGTAGACTTCAAGATAAAAAAGGCAATGAGAGACAAAGAGTGGCAGTATATAACTATAAAAGGGACACACCACCAAAAGGACATAACACTTATAAATGTATGTGCACCTAACACAGCAGCACCGAAGTACATAAAGCAGCTATTAACAAACGTAAAAGGAGAAATTAACAGCAACATAGTAATAGTAGAGGACCAAAATAACCCAATTACATCAATGGACAGGTCTTTCAGACAGAAAGTCAACAAGGAAATAGTGAAGTTAAGCAAAAAACAGGACCAAATGGACTTAATAGGTAAATATAGAACACTTCATCCAAAACCAGCAGAATACACATTCTTCTCAAGTGCACATGGAAAATTCTCAAAGATAGACCATATGTTGGGAAACAAGGCAAGCCTCAATGAATTTAACAAGATTGAAACCATATCGAGCATCTTTTCTGACCATAATGCTATGAAACTAGAAATCAACTGCAAGAAAAAGCTGAGAAAGAGACAAATATGTGAAGACTAAGCAACATGCTACTCAACATCAAATGGATCATTGAAGAAATTAAAGGAGAAATCAAAAAATACCTGGAGACAAAAGAAAATAAAAATAAACCACACTAACTCAAATCAGATGAAGCCAAAGTGGTCATAAGACAGAAATTCATAGCAATAAAAGCCCACCTTAACAAACAAGAAAAATATCAAATAAGCAATCTTACACTGTACCTAACAGAACTATAATTAGAACAACAAACAAAGCCCAAAGTCATCAGAAGGAGGGAAATAATAAAAATCAGAGCAGAAATAAACAAAATTGAAAACAATAAAACAGTAGAAAGGATCAATGAAACTAAGAGCTGGTTCTTTGAGAAGATAAACAAAATTGACAAACCCTTAGTCAGACTCACCAAGAAAAAAAGAGAGCCTCTAATAAGTAAAATCAGAAGTGAAAGAGGAGAAATTACAATGAATACCACAGAAACACAAGGAATTATAAGAGAATACTATGAAAAACTATACGTCAACAAAGTGGACAATCTAGAATAAATGGATAAATTCTTAGACTCATATAACCTCCCCAAACTGAATGAAGAAGAAAGAGAGAATCTGAATAAGCCAATCAAAAGTAAAGAGATTGAAACAGTAATCAAACCACCCGAAATAAAAGACCAGGACCAGATGGCTTCTCTGGAGAATTGTACCAGACATTCAAAGAAGATTTAATGCCTATCCTCCTCAAACTATTCCAAAAAGTTGAAGAAGATGGAACACTTCCTAATACATTCTACAAGGCCAACTTCACTCTGATCCCAAAGCCAGACAAGGACAACACAAAGAACGAGAATTACAGGCCAATATTGCTGATGAACATGGATGCAAAAATCCTCAACAAAATATTGGCAAACCAAATACAGCAATACATTAAAAGGAATCTTACACTGTGATCCAGTGGGATTTATACCAGGGATGCAGGGATGGTTTGACATCTGCAAATCAATCAATGTGATACATCACACTAACAAAATGAGGAATAAAAACCACATGATAATCTCAACAGATACAGAGAAAGCATTTGACAATATCCAACATCCATTTATGATAAAAACTCCGAATAAAATGGGTATAGAAGGAAAGTACCTCAACATATATGACAAACCCACAGTCAACATAATATTTAACAGGGAAAAACTGAAAGCCATCTCTCTGAGAAGAGGAACAAGACAAGGGTACGCACTCTCACGACTCTTATTCAACATAGTACTGGAGGATTTGATCAGAGAAATTAGGCAAGAAAAAGAAATAAAAGGTATCCAAATTGGCAATGAAGAAGTGAAACTCTTGCTGTTTGCAGACAGCAAGGTTAAACATAGAAAACCCCAAAGAATCCATCAGAAAACTATTAGAAATAATCAACAACTACAGCAAAGTTGCCTGGTACAAAATCAACTTACAAAAATAGATTGCATTTCCATACTCTAATAACAAACTAACAGAAAGAGAATTCAAGAATACAATCCCATTTACAATTGCAACACAAAGAATAAAGTATCTAGAAATAAATATAACCAAGGAGGTGAAAGACCTATACAATTAAAACTTTAAGACTTTATTGAAAGAAATCGATGATGACATAAAGAGATGGAAAGATATTCCATGCACATGGATTGGAAGAATAAACATACTTAAAATGTACATACTACCTTAAACCATCTACGGATTCAATGCAATTCTAATCAGAATCCCAATGACATTCTTCATGGAAATAGAACAAAGAATTCTAAAATGCATATGGGGCAACCAAAGACCCTGAATAGCTAGTGCAATCCTGAGAAAAATAACAAAGTTGGAGGTATCACAATCGCTGACTTTAAAATATACTACAAAGTTATAGTAATCAACAACATGTACTGGTACAAAAACAGACACACAGATAATGGAACAGAATTGAGAGCCCAGAAATAAACCCACACATCTACTTACAGCTAATTTTTGACAAGGAAGCCAAGAACATACAATGGAGAAAGGGGAGTCTCTTCAATAAATGGTGTTGGAAAAACTGGACAGCCACACACAAAAGAGTGAAAGTAAACCATTATCATTCACCGTACACAAAAATTAACTCAAAATAGATTAAAGACTTGAACATAAGATGCAAAATCATAAAACTCCCAGAAGAAAATATGGGCAGTATACTCTTTGACATTGGTCTTAGAAGGATCTTTTCGAACACCACATTTACTCAGGCAAATATATATGACATAAAATTTACCATTTTATCCTTGTCTACATGTACATTTCAGTGCTATTAAGTACATTTTCATTGTTGTACAACCATCACCACCATCCCTCCACAGAACTTTTTCATTATCCCAAACAGGAACTCTACCCATTAAACACTAACCCCACATTCCCCCTCCTCCTGCTCCTGGCATGCACCATTCTACTTTCTGTCTCTGTGAATTTGGCAACTCTAGGTACCCCATATAAGTGGAATCATGCATTATTTGTCCTTTTGTGACTGGCTAATTTCACTTAGCATTATATCTTCAAGGTTCATCCATGTTATAGCATGTGTCAGAATTTCCTTCCTTTCGAGGCTGAAAAATATTTCATTGTATTAGGATTTTCCAGAGAAGCAGAACCAATAGGATACATATTGATATATTTAAGAAATCTATTATAGGAATTGGTTCATGCAGTCATGGAGGCCGAGAAGTCCCACAATCTGCTACCTGCAGCTGAAGAACAAGGAAACCTGGTGGCGTAATTTAGTCCAAATCCAAAGCCCTGAGAATTTGGGGGCTGCTGGTTTAAGTCCCAGAGCTCAAAGCTCCAAGAACAAGAAGCTCTGATATCTAATGTCAGGAGATGAAGGATGTCCCAGCTCAAAGAGAAAGAATTCACCCTTCCTTTGCCTTTTTGTTCTGTTCAGGCCCTGAATGAATTGGATGATGCCCACCAGCGTTGATGAGGGTGGATCTTTTTACTCAGTCTGCTGATTCAAATGTTAATGTCTTCAAGAAACATCCACAGACACATCCTGAAATAGTCATGCACCGCAAAAAATATAGTCAAGTACTACGTAACAATGTTTTGGTCAACAGTGGACCTCATATGCGATGGTGGTCCCATAAGATTAGTACCATAGAGCCTAGGTGTGTAGTAGGCTATACTATCTAGGTTTGTGTAAGTACACTCTATGATGTTCGTACAATGACAACATCACCCAGCAGCGCATTTCTTAGAACATATTCCCCTCGTTAAGTAATGTTTTGCCAGCTATCCCGGCATTTTTCGCTCAATCAAGTTGACACATAAAATTAACCATCACATACATTGTATAGATATACCACATTTTGTGTATCCATTCATCTGCTGATGGACATTGGGTTGTTTCCACTTTTTGACTATTGTGAATAATCCTGCTGTGAACATGGATGTACACATATAAATTCAAGTCCCTATTTTTAGTTCCTTTGGGTATAGCCTCAGAAGTGGGATTGCTGGATCATATTGTAATTCTATGTTTAATTTTGTGAGGAACCACCATACTCTTTTCCACAAAAGCTGCACCATTTTATATTCTCATCAACAGTGCACATGTCCCAATTTCTCCACATCTGACAATTCTTATTTTCTGGGCTTTTTTTTTTCAATGGTAGCCATTCTCATGGATTTGAAGTGGTACTCAGAGACTCTTAATACCATGCTCAAGTTGTTTTTCAATCAAATTTCAGCCACTTTCTCTTGTTTGGGTCCTGAGAGAGATCCTAATAATAACTGTCATCTAGGAAATACCTACTGGGTGGCAAGTATTTTAAATAAATTAAGTCATCCTCAAACAAAACCATAAGTCAGCGTGTTCATGTGTATTTCATACATAAACACATGCATCTTTTGTGGTCCTAGAGAGCAGAGGATCCTGATCATAACTCAGGTTTCACTGCCTCCTACCTGACCCATGCTGGCCTTTCACGTCCCCAAAGTGTGTATCTGACAAGCCCCGGTGTAGACACCCTTCTGTACACTGCGGACTTCCAGGTGCCCAGGTGATAATGGTCTCTGGGGAGAAGAATGCCTCCACTTCCCCTGAGTGCAAGACATTTTGACAAGATCTGTCTTGAATCAAATCTAATACCTTTTGAGGAGATACTCATTCCCTGCCCACAGCCTACCTCATCCCAAGGCTCCATCCATCCTCAAATCTACCACTGTCTTTGTCTTCTTTGCAGACTCCCAGTCTTTCCCTTCTGAATAGACCAAGGACAGTAATGACTGCTTTACCATCCTGATACGGCAACAGAGTGTGCCCAGATGTCCCCTAGCAGGAGCTGAGCTATCCCTGCAGAGGACACACTGGCCTGCCAAAGCTGATACACCCAGGGTTCTGGGGAAGAGATGAGATGCACCCACTGCTCACTGCTTTGATTCAGCACAAAATAGCCTTTCTACTGTTTGTGCCGCGACAGAGACAGATGCGACCTGTGACTGCAAAGCTGCAGATAATTGCACTAGAGGCAGTGCTGGAGGCCAAGAGGCGGGGAGTGGGGAGTGGAAATCCCTCACACGTGGCGAAGCAGACATTTCCACCTGCCTAACCTCGGAGCTGCCATCAGTTGAGGGATGGGGCCAAGGGTGATGTGAAACTCAAGAACAGGGCAGGCGTGCCACATCACAATGAGAAAGTAGCTTATGTTTTTTTCTCTTTTTACTTTTTTTTTAGCTTGATCAAAAACGTTCACCCCATGGCCAAGTGGTTAAGTTCGCGCGCTCTGCTGCAGTGGCCCAGTGTTTCGCTGGTTCGAATCCTGGGTGCAGACATGGCACTGCTCATCAAGCCACGCTGAGGCAGCATCACACATGCCACAACCAGAAGGACCCACAACAAAGAATATACAACTATGTACTGGGGGACTTTGGGGAGAAAAAATGAAAACTTTTAAAAAAATAAACGTTCCCCCAACACTTTTGCTTCAGATAAAGTGCATAAACCATGCTGTTTGTTCCCTAATGTTTTGCAGAGTGTTTTAGAATAGCATTCCACAACATACAGGAGTGGCAGGAGGGCAACCCAGCCAGGCTCAGGGACTTTGCCCCTCTGTGCCTGGCTGCAACTGGCTTCTAAGTGTGGAGGGGCTTGCCCCAGCCAGGTTCCTGGGCCCTCTGAGTGGGCTCCCTCCCAACAGGCCTGGCACTAACAGCCCCCCACCCACCCACCCACCAGGGCCTTCTCCCTAGATCCCCCAAGACTCTGCATGTTCTGGCCTGCTGTGCTTTTCTCTGGAAGTGTTTCTGTTTGCATCCCTGGGATCTTTCTTCCTCATCATCTCTGGCTACTCCAAGTCAGGTTCAAGGCCTGTAAATGAGCATTGACCAAACTCAAGAGTAGTTGGTGGTTCATTTTGAGCAAAACTATTGAATTAAAAACTGAGGTTCATGAAATAGGTAAAGTAGGATCTAATCATCCCCTTGACAAAGGATTCTTGGCTTCCCAGAAGGCTTTGAACTTGAAATGACCTTGTACAGATCCAAAGCCCCACACTTTATTAGCAGGTTTCTAGGAAACTTTCTATTACTTAAGACTAGGTGAGGTGGCCGTGGCCCGGGCACACCCAAGACAGAGACACAGAAGAACATAATTTGTGCAGGTGGGAATTGTGGAGGTTCCTCTTCTATGATAACGGGGGGAACTTGAGGGCTTGTGCCCCAGCCCAGAGGGACAGTACTTCCTCTGGCTGCACAACCTCACCTGTGCAGGTGTCCTTGCCTGGAATTCAGGGGCTCTTTTGTGGGAAGGAAGGAATGTTCGCAGCCCAAGGCTTTACTCTGAACTTGGGTATGCCTTTATGCTTCTTGTCTGCTGGTTTGGTAGTTAATCAGAGTGAAACAGCTTGAAACAAGTGTGAGTCATCTGTCTTTCCAACCTATGAATTCATTCATTCATTTCCTCATTCATTCCACAAATAACTATTATGTGCCCTAGGTGAGCCAGGCACAGCTCTAGACAGTTGGGATACTGAAGTGTTGTGTGGGTCCCAGCCTATCAATAGCAATGCTATGGGCCAGGAATACCGGGACCTCACCTGGGACCATATTAATCCTAGCAAGTCCCCACAGGCATTACCCTTCCTGAGGCCAGTATCGTGGCCAGACTGGCCCTTGTGGGTCTTATGATCGAAGGAGGCACTTCAGCAAAAACCATGAAGGAATGTTGAGGAATACGATTTATTACTCATAGGTCTTACAAGGTACATCAAACACACGAGGCCACAGAGGGAGATCTCAGGTAGAAGGAAAGGGAGGGAGTACAGACCTGGGGCTCTCCCTTCATTAAGTTCCCAAGGTGGGATGTCTAGAGTTTTGGGTTCACTCTTTATAGTCTAATTTAAAACATAAGAGTGGGAAGTAGGGTGTGGGGAGAGAGAAGCAGGTCATTCAAATAGCCATTTACCTAGGTCACGCAGGGCTTTCTGACAGCACGAACTTCATGGGTGGGGGAGGCCTAATTCTTTATCTGGTTGTTTTGCTAGTGGTTGTGTCACATTGCTCACAATATGTTTATTCAAGATGGGTATCTTTGAAATGGATGGCTCAGCAACCAAAAGCTTGATGTCAGGCACTTACACCATATGAAGTGAACAAAACTGACAAAGATCCTTGACTTTGTGGCACTTATAAGGTAGTAGGGAAGTAGAGACAAGAGCCAATGAGCATCATTATGTAAGTGAATTGTAGAGTTCATCAGAAGGTAATAGCAGCTCTGAGGGATAAGAAAAGGTTGAGCAGGGTAGGAAAGGCATGTGATAGATGAGAGTTACCCAAAGTGCAGGGGCCTGATGGAAAACAGAGGAAACCAGCCAAGAGGACATGTGGGACCTAGCACCCAAGCAGAGGAAGCAGCCCCCTAATGCAGGAGCGTGCCTCATCATTTGAGGAAAGGCAAAGAGGCTTGTGTCCTTGGGAGGACAGAGCAAGGGGTTGATGAGATAGGGGAAGGCAGAGATGCAGATCATTTAGGACCCTGTGGGCCCTGCAAGGACTGTGGTTCTTGGGAAGAAATGGAAGCCTTTGAGGAGAGCAGGGACTTACTCTAACTTAAATTTTCATTGGACCCATCTGTTGGGAAGAGACAGTGCAGCATGAGTGCAGTCCCAGGGAGACAATGCAAGGGTCGTGGAATTGGCAGCATCTGGACACATTGTGAAGTTGAACCAACAGGACTTTGTGAAGGATTACATGGGTTGTAGGGGAGAGGGGGGGTCGAAGTTGACTCAGGATGTGGGGTCTGCGAGCTCAGAAAGTATCTGAGCATCATGGGAAGGTAATTTCTCATTTCTCCAGTCCATAGTTTGCTGTTATGCCCAAGTTTACTTTCACGCTCACTTTAGATCCAGCAGGGCCCTTTGATGTTTTCAGAGTTAGTGTCTTGCCATGATGAGTAGTTAAAGTTCCCTTCTGTGCTAGGCTCAGATGAGTTAACATCTTAAACTAATTGAGAGTTTAAAAAATGAAAAGAAAACTGGACCAGAAAGGCAATATTGGTCAAATATTATGGCCTTTCCAACCTTGGCCTTCTCCATCACAGTGGCAGGTTTTCATTTTAATGTGCAATGTCAGCCATCAGCCACAGTCTTGGAGGGGGTGGACTTCTCATATTCCAGATTTGGGAAAGAAGGTTATATTGAGCATTATTGAAGCCACTTCAGATGTAGATTTTAGGAAGACTCATGAAATGAAAGTAAGTGTCTATGACATCATTTCCATATGAAGGGAGCCTGGAACAGATTTCCATAGACAGTGCAGAATAGAGACTGGTAGCTAGGCTGGGGCTTCTTTACTGAGAAGGTGTCAGCTCAATGGTCTCTTGGCAATTCCTATGTTCTCCTTGGGAATTCCCCCCTCTAGATATTAGTGTTGGTGGATGAGATGGTTAAAATATCTTTTTTTTTTCTTGAAGAATATTAGCCCTGAGCTAACACCTGTGCCAATCCTCTTCTATTTTTTGTACCTGGGATGCATCCACAGCACAGATGATGAGTGGAGCAGGTCCACGCCCAAGATCCCAACCCATGAACTCGGGCCTCAGAAGTAGAGTCGTGGAACTTTAACCACTCTGGCACAGAGCTAGCCTGAAAATATCATTTCTGATTATACTTTAGATCCACATGACCATGATATTTATCTCCCATCACAGTCAATTGTGATTCTTAATAATGCAGTTGTGAACTTCTTGGGGAGATAGTGAATAGTAAGCATGTTCTCAGTATGCACCTATAAATTATCTTCCTTTTTAACTCAGGGAGCCAAGGGTGATGGTGTTGTAGCTTACATTGAATTCCATAATTCATAAGATCTGAAGTGGTGGGAGAAAGAGGCAGAGAAGAAGGCAGGAAGGCAGGAAAGGGAGACCCTTTCCATCAAAATAGCCTTCCTTTAATTCAGTACAAGTATCTGACCCCTCTCTCATCCTCCTTCCCATTTTTCTCTTGCTTCATGAATATGTAATGAAAACAACACTTTGAAAATCTTAAATATTAAGTCTTTTGATTTATCTTAAAGTTCTGCATCCTTGTAGTCTCTCCTGTCTGAGGTGAGAGCCCCCAGAAGAATGTACTTCAAGACTATAGCAAGGTGATATGGACATGTCCTAAAAATTTCTGGATCGCCCTTCACATGGCCAGGTCTAGTCTTGAGGCAGTGGGAGATTTTTATGCCAGAGAGAGCCAGACTGGATGAGAAAGAGAGGAGAGTCCCTTTGTAGGCCACTGGGGACTATGGGGAGGAGGGAGAGGGGGAGGGAGGAGAGCTCAAGTCAGATTTTCATCCCTCTGCCTCTTGCCTGGGTTTCAGTGGGAAAGAAAGGTGCACATTAGCTGAGTAAGGAGTCAAAGGACAAAGGTCACCAGTGGCAGACAGGACAGGGGCTCCTCAAGTCCACGTGGAGTTGCAGTGTGGTTGAGCAGAAGAAAGCATGAGGATCAACTTTCCTGGGGCTGCCTTCATTCCCAGAGCATGGATGTGGTCTGAGGTTCCAGCAGACACTAAAGGCATCAGAGAGGAGCAGAGCCTGTCGGTCTGCCAAGAGGCCAGCCTAAGGCAAAGTTGAGGACCTGGGAGATTCCCCTGGGGTGGCTGTAACAAAGCACCACAAACTAGTGCACTTGAAACAACAGAAATTTATTCTCTTACAGTTTCAGAAGTTAGAAATCCAAAATCAAGCTATCAGCAAAGCTGTTCCTCCTATGAGATTCTGGGTAGAATATTTTCTGGACCCTTCTTAGCTTCTGGTGATGGCTTTTTTTTTTTTTTTTTGAGGAAGATTAGCCCTGAGCTAACTGCTGCCAATCCTCCTCCTTTTTCTGAGGAAGACTGGCCCTGAGCTAACATCCATCCCCATCTTCCTCTCCTTTATATGTGGGATGCCTACCACAGCATGACATGCCAAGCAGTGCCTTGTCCACACCCAGGATCCAAACCGGTGAACCCCAGGCCGCCAAGAAGCAGAATGTGCACACTTAACCACTGTGCCACCGGGCTTGCCCTATGGTGATGACTTTTAATTGCTTGGCCTTCTTTGGATTGCATCACTTCAGTCTCTGCCTCATTAGACACACAGCTGTCTCCTCTGTGTGACTCTCCTCTTCTTATAAAGACATTGGTCATTTGGATTAAGGGCCCACCTTACTTTAGTATGATTTCATTTTAACATTACATTTACAATGACCCTATTTCCAAATAAGGTCATGTTCTGATGTGTCAGGGGTTATAACTTCAGCATACCATTTTGGGTGGCACAATTCAATCCAAACAAGGAGCAATTGCACTGGTCAGGGGACCAGCAGATATTCAGGGGTCTAGAGCACTAGCAGAACCGCAGGTGAGGCCAAGCCAGCAGGTGACAGGGCCCAGAGCCGATGAGATGGCTTTGTGAGAACTGGAAAAAGGAACCCCTCATGGGCTGATGCTCTTTACCCAAACGTCTTGCCAAATGATGGTGCTGGGCCAGGGCTTCTCCTCCTATGGGTCCATGAACTTGGATGGGAAGAAAAAATATGTATTTTCACTAAAGTCTAACTAAAATTTAGTATTTCTTTCACTTATAAATGTGGGCAATAAACTACTGTAGCATTGATGGTACTAATAGAGTTGCCAAATTTAGCAAATAAAAATAAAGGATGCCCAAAAAGGATGTAAGCAACATGGCAGAGTGTGTTGTTACCTTTGTCTCTCCCCCTTTTGAATTACAACTAAATGGACATTCACTGATCATCAGAGGAAGCCCACACAGCACAACAGAACACCTGAGAGACACACACAGCTTTACATCTGAGGGCAGATAGACTGGCCCCCCCAGGAAGTGGTGGAGATAGGTGAGCACTTCCTGTTCTCCCCTGGTAGCCTTGTGCACAAGCATGAATGCTTTCCAGGCTGGTACAAGTGCCCCAAAAGTGGGAAAACACATGGGCAACCATAGGAAGAGGGAGTGGTAGCCCTTAGCCCACTTGTGATCACTTTTTTGGCAGGGAGGGTGAGCCCACCATGCCTCTGTGGCCCCAAGGAGTGGCCCTAGCTTGGTCTGTAAAGGAAGCCCTGCCTACCAATCACAGCTCACACAAGCACCTGAATTCACTCCAGGGTGGGGCAAGTGCTCATAATACCCCCACAGCTTCCAGCAGATGAGCTGGGGCCTGCTTCTCCCTAGTGGTAATAGGTGGAATCTGAAACCTAATACTACCATAAATGCCCTGAAAAAGGATTAGTTCATCAAACACCATGAGAAACTGCAGCAACAATTCAGATCAGAAGGAAAATGACAATTCTCCAGAAACCAACCCTGTAGACAGAAAACTTTACAACCTAAATGACAGGGAATCCAAAATAGCTGTCATAAAGAAACTCAGCGATTTACAAGAGAACAAAGAAAGACAATTCAATGAGCTCAGGAATAAAATGAATCTCTTCACCAAAGAGATTGAAACTATTTAAAAAAAAAATCAAGCACAAAGTCTGGATATGAAAAATACAATTAATGAAATAAAAAATAATCTAGACTCCTTAAGAAATAGAGCTGATGTTATGGGGGAAAGAATTAGTGATTTAGATGATAAAATATAGAAATTCTATAGGTGGAGGAGGAGACAGAACTAAGATTTTAAAAGATGAAGGAACAAGAGCAGAGAACTTGTTCAAAGAAATAATAGCTGAGAACTTCCCAAACCTGAGGAAGGACTCAGATTTACAAATACACAAAGCTAATAGAATGGCTAATTACTTCAATGCTAAAAGACCTTCTCCAAGGCATATAATAGTAAAGCCGGCAAAAGTCAATGACAAAGAAAAAATATTGAGGGTAGCAAGGCAGAAGAAAATAAACTACAAAGGAAACCCTATCAGGCTTTCAGCAGATTTCTCAACAGAAACCCTACAGGCTAGGAGAGAATGGAATGATATATTCAAAATACATGAAGCTAAAAACTTTCAGCCAAGAACACTCTATCCCGTGAAACTTTCCTTCACATACGATGGAGAAATAAAAGCTTTCCCAGATAAGCAAAAACTGAGGGAGTTCATCACCGCTAGACCTCCCCCGCAAGAAATAATTAAAGATGCCCTCACACCATCAACAAAAAGGCAAAGGTCTACAAAGATTTGAGCTAGGAAATAAACAGAAACACATGATCAGAAACCTTAAGCTCTCTACCAAAACAGGGAGGCAAAGAGTCAATTACAACTTAAAAGAGAAAGAGAAAGAAAGTATCACAAGTAACATTATAAACACTTCAACTTAGTCACAAAATCACAACATTAAAAACACAACAATTTGTAAGGTAATAACTCAGAAGGGGAGAGGATAGGGAAGTAACCTGCTTAGGTTAATGGAGATGGGAGGCTATGAGAAAATGGACTATCTTATCTATGAGATTTTTTTATACAATCCTCACAGTAACCACTAAATGAAAAATGAGAGCAGAGCCACATACACAAAAAGAGAGAAAATGGAGAAATCCCCCTCAGAAAACCATCAAAATGAAATGGCAGTCAGAAACACAAAGGAAGAGAAACAATGGAAATGTAGAATAACCAGAAAACAAGAGACAAAACTGCAGTATTAAGCCCTCATATATCAATAATCAGTCTCAATGTAAGTGGATTGAGTTCTCCAATCAAAAGATTCAGAGTAGCTGGATGGATTAAAAAACAAGAGCCAACAATATGCTGTCTCCAGGAAACACATCTCAGCTAGAAAGACAAATACAGGATTAGAGTGAAGGGATGGAAGACAGTACTCCAAGCTAATGGCCAGAAAAGAAAGCAGATGTTGTCATACATATATCAGACAAAGCAGACTTCAAGTTAAAAAAGACAATGAGAGACAAAGAAAGGCAGAATATGATAACAAAAGGGACATTCCACCAAGAGGACATAACGCTTATTAATATGTATATGTATGTACCTAGCATGGGGGCACCAAAGTATATAAAGAAATTATTAAGAGACCTAAGGGGAGAAATTAACAGCAACACAATAATAGTAGAGGACCACAACACTCCATTTACATCAATGGACAGAACACTCAGACAAAAAGTCAACAAGGAAATAGTAGATTTAAATGAAACACTTGATCAGATGGACAATAGATATAGAGAGCATTCCATCTAAAAACAACAGAATAGGCTTTCTTCTCAAGTGCACATGGATCATTCTCAAAGAGAGACCATATGTTTGGAAACAAGGCAGGCCCCAATAAATTTAAGAAACTGAAATCATCTCAACCATCTTTTTTGACCACAATGCTGTGAAACTAGAAATCAACCACAAGAAGAAAACTGGGAAAGTCAGAACATGTGGAGACTAAAAAACATGCTACTGAATAACCATTGGATCAATGAAGAAATCAAAGGGGAAATTGAAAAATACCTGGAGACAAACGAAAATGAAAATACAACGTACCAACTCTTACAGGATGCAGCAAAAGTAGTCATGAGAAGGAAATTCACAGCAACAAGCCCCCCTCAAAACAAGAAAAATCTCAAATAAGTAATCTTAAACTGTACTTAACAGAACTAGAAAAACAAGAACAAATACCAAAGTCAGCAGAAGGAGGGAAATAATAAAAATCAGAGCAGAAATACATGAAATAAAGACTTAAAAAATAGTAGAAAGGATTAATGGTTCTTTGAGAAGATTAAAAAAGTTGACAAACTCTTAGCCAGCCTCACCAAGAAAAAAAGAGAGAAGCTCAAATAAATAAAATTAGAAATGAAAGAGGAGAAATTACAAGGCATACCACAGAAATACAAAGGCTTATAACATACCATGAAAAACTATGTGCTAGCAAGTTGGATGACCCAGAAGAAATGGGTAAATTCTTAGGCTAATACAATCTCCCAAAACTGAATCAGGAAAAAATAGAGAATCTGAATAGACCAATCACAAGTAAAGAGATTGAAACAGTAATCAAAAACATCACAAAAAATAAAAGGCCAGGATCAGATGGCTTCTCTGGATAATTCTACCAAACATTCAAAGATTTAATACCTATCCTTTGCAAACTATTCCAAAAAATTGAAGAATATGGAACACTTCCTAACTCTGATGAGGCCAACATTACCCTGATACCCAAACCAGACATGGACACACAAAGAAGGAAAATTACAGGCCAATATCACAGATGAACAGATGCAACAAAATATTGACAAACAAAACACAGCAATATAATAGAAGAATCATAAGCCATGATCAAGTGGGATTATTCCAGGGATGCAGGGATGATTCAACATCTGCAAATCAATGTGACACACCTCATTAACACAATTAGAAATAAGAATCACATGATCATCTCAATAGAGTCAGAGAAAGCATTTGACAAGATCCAACATCCATTTATAATAATAAAAAAAAAACTCTCAATAAAATGGGTATGGAAAGAAAGTACCTCAACATAATAAAGGCCATAAATGATAAACCCACAGCCAACAACACATTTAATGGTGAAAAACTGAAAGCCATCCCTCAGAGAACAGGAACAAGACAAGGGTGCCCACTCTCACCTCTCCTATTCAACATAGTACTGGAGGTTTCAGCCAGCACAATTAGGCAAGAAAAAGAAATAAAAGGAATCCAAATTGGAAAGGAAGAAGTGAAACCCTCACTGTTTGCAGATGACATGATTCTATGTATAGAAAACCCTAAAGAATCCATCAGAAAACTCTTAGAAATAATCAACAACTATAGCAAATTTTCAGGCTACAAAATCAATCTTAAAAAATCAGTTGCAGTTCTATGCACTAACAATGAACTAGTAGAAAGAGAAATCAAGAATACAATCCCATTTACAATTACAACAAAAGTATAGAATATCTCTGAATAAACTTAACCAAAGAGGTGAAAAACCTGTACCCTGAAAGCTGTAAGACATTATTGAAAGAAATTGAAGAAGACATAAAGAAATTGGAAGATATTCCATGCTCATGGGTTGGAGGAATAAACATAGTTAAAATGTTCATACTCTCTAAAACAATCTACAGATTCAATGCAATCCCAATCAGAATCCCAATAACATTCTTCACAGAAACAGAACAAAGATTCCTAAAATTTATATGGAACAACAAAAGATCCAGAATAGCCAAAGCAATCCTGAGCAAAAAGAACAAAGCTGTAGGGATCAACAGTCCCCGACTTCAAAATATACTACAAAGCTATAGTAATCAAAACAGCATGGTACTGGTACAGAAACAGACACACTGATCAATGGAACAAAATTAAAAGCCCAGAAATAAAACCACACATCTACGGACAGTTACAGTTAATCTTTGACAAAGGAGCCAAGAACATACAATAGATAAAGGACAGTCTCTTCAACAAATGGTGTTGGGAAAACTGGACAGCCACATGCAAAAGAATGAAAGTAGACCACTATCTTGCACCATACCAAAAAATTAACTCAAAATGGATTAAAGACTTGAATGTAAGACCTGAAACCATAAGACCCCTAGATGAAAATATAGACAGTACACTCTTTGACATTGGTCTTAGCAGTATATTTTCTTATCATCTCTACATGGGCAAAGGAAACAAAAGAAAAAGGTAACATATGGGACTAAATCAGACTGAAAAGCTTCTGCACAGCAAAGGAAACCATGAACAAAACAAAAAGACAGCCCACCAACTGGGAGAAAATATTTGAAAATCATTTATTCAACAAGTGGTTGACATCCAAAATATATAAAGAACTCATACAGCTCAACAATAGGAAAACAATCTGATCAAAAAATGGACAGAGTTTATGAATAGATATTTTTCCAAAGAAGATGTACAGATGGCCAAAGACACATGAAACAATGTTCATCACTAATTATTAGAGAAATATAAATCAAAACTACAATAAGATATCACCTTACACCTGTCAGAATGGCTATAATTGTCATGACAAAAAAACAACAAATGTTGGAGAGGATGTGGAGAAAAAGGAACCCTCATACACTACTGGTGGGAATGTTAACTGGTGCAGCAGCTGTGGAAAACAGTATGCAGATTTCTCAACAAATTTAAAATAGAAATACCATATGATCCATCTATCCCACTTCTGGATAGTTATCCAAAGAACTTGAAGTCAATGATCCAAAGATATTTCTGCACCCCTATGTTCATTGCAGCATTATTCACAACAGCCAAGATGTAGAAACAACACAAGTGCCCTTCTACAGATGAATGGATAAAGAAGATGCAGTATATATATACAACGGAATACTACTCAGCCATAAATAAAACAAAATCACCCCATTTGCAACAAGACGGATGGACCTTGAGGGTATGATGTTAAGCAAAATAAGCCAGACAGAGAAAGACAAATACTGCATTATTTCACTCACGTGTGGAAGATAAAACATACTTGGATATAGAGAACAGATTAGTAATTACCAGAGGGGAACGGGCTTGGGGGTTGGGTGAAAAGGATAAAGGGGCACATATGTATGGTGATGGACAAAAATTAGACTACTGGGGGTGAGCACGATGAAGTGTATTCAGAAATTGATAAATAATAATGTACACCTGAAATTACACAATGTTATAAACCATTATGATCTCAATAAAATTCCTTGAAAAATAAAGGTTTCCCAGTTAAATCAAAATTTCAGAAAAAGAACTAATTTTCTTTTAGGATAAATATGTTCCACGCAATATTTGGGACACACTTACAGTAAAACATTATTTGTTGTTTGTCTGAAACTCAAATTTAACTGGGCATTCTCTGTTTTATTTGGCAAACCTAAGTAGTCTTTGTCCCCAGTAGTAATTAGCTATTGCCGTTCACATTGTGGTCAGTGCAGTTATCAAGAAATACTGAATACGCTCATCACTACTCCAGAATTGCCACAGCTACTGAACCAGGTGCGCAATTATTTAATGCATTAATAAGGCACATATATTGTCATATAGTGAAGTAGAAGAACACCCAGTTCTTTCCCTCCTGTGTGTCCCTTTCACTACTCACAGAGAACACTTCACTTCTGACACTTCTGTCACCAGATCTGTGGGAATTTTTCCCCTCACCAAGCAATTCTGCAACATGAACTGGATGTCCTATTAACTTGTCTACCTGGAGATAGCTAGCATCAGATCCCACATGTTAAGGGCTCAGTCACAGGAGACCTCCCCCCTACTTCAGATATCAATTACAAGTAGTAGGCCCCCAAGTTAACCACAACTTCTGTCTGACTTGATTACAAATCAGAGGTTCTCATGACTCCCTCTTCAAGTTCAATTCATTTGCTAGAGCAGTTCACAGAACTCAGGGAAACACTCACGTTTACCAGTTTATTAAGAGATGTGATAAAGGATAAAGATGAACATCCAGATGAAGAGATACGTATGGGCCACTGGAAGGGTCCCCAGTGAAGGAGCTTCTGTCCGTGTGGAGTCGGGGTGTGCCACCTTCCCGGTGTGGATGAGTTCACCAACCTGGAAACTCTACAAACCTCTTACTTTTGGGATTCTTCTGCAGACTTCCTCATGTAGGCATAATCAATCATTAACTCCATTTCCAGACTCTCTCCCCTCTCTGGGGAATGGGGAGCAGGGCTGAAAATTTCAGGTTTCAGATCATGGCTTGGTCTTTCTGGTGACCAGCCCCCATCCAGGAGCCATCCAGGGACCATTCAGAGTCACCTCGATAGAACAGAGATCTCCTAGTGTTCTTGTCACTTAGGAATTTACAAGGGTTTTAGGAGCTCTGTGCCAGCCTATGGGGCAGAGACCAAAATACATATTTTCTATTATCTTACATAGAGCAAATTTGTTTTTAAAAATTATTTTGCTATTTCAGTATAATTGGTTTCCCTCGTCATTGATGTATTTCATTTTATAGGCTTGGAAACAAGAGTCTGAGAAGGAGTCGTGGTCTTGGCCAGATGGCCTAGAGGATCCATGGCATGAAGAAGGTTGAAGTCCCAGCAGTGCAGCACTCCCATTGCCCCCAGTAAGCTCAGGCCTAATGGCGGCCCCCACATACCCCTGAGGCTCGGACCACTGTGCAGCTCGATGACTCTCCTGCCAGGGCCTATCCAAGCTTAGGGAACCCAGAGCACAATCTGACAGCCTGACTTCTGCAGCCATGCAAACAGAAGAGTCTCAGCCCACCTCCCCCAGGCCCGGGGCCTCTGACCTGAGCCAGGAAGCTGCCTTAGAGGCTGGGGAGTAAGCACCCTAAAGACTGAGCAGCCCCAAAGTGACAGCTTTGATGACACAGGATAAAAGCTAATTTGTTCCTGCCACCCAGTGCAGGAAGAATGGATGGGGAGGAAGACCAGATTTTTCCAGAGAAAGGCACCCCATTTGCTGTTTGCTCCGCATATTTGTGTATAGTAGTGTATATCTTGTGTCCAGCTGTACATGGGGGTCTGGAGTCCGGTGGCAAACCCCTCCCTCGCTGTCCAATACCACCCTGCCACAACCCTTCCTATTCCTGTTTTGGGTCAAAGCTGGCAACCATCTTTGCCCATCACCTCGGTTCACCTGTGCATCCACTCTGGCTGAACGTCTCCCGCCACTCCAGCCTGGTCGCAGTCTGACTCCTTAAGAGCTCTTGGTGACATGGGTAACATATCTGACACCAATCACATTCCCACCCTGATTCTCTGACACTTGGGCTGGGTACATGTGTCTCTAGTAATCCTCTAAATTTTCCAGGACAGGGCCCAAGTAGGAAACCATGTGCTGCCTGAGAGCCCCGCAGGGAGCCCCTTGCCCCACACATCCTTGGTGCTCGATGGATGCTTGTTGAAAGAGTGAATGAATGGGTGAGGAAATTGAACTGAACAGTAGGTGCCCTAGGAAACTGGATTTAGAAATAGCGTGTGTCCCACCAGAATTACCTTTAAGTATTTGTTATTTTAATTTACTTTGTCCACAATTGAGAATGACAATTGATATGTCTATGAACAAGTAAAATTAATATTCTTATCTTGTATGTGGAAATTAATTAATATCTGGTAAGCCTTTCCTCAACCAAGATACTATGGTGTGAGTTAAGACTCAGGTGCCAACCTGTAGGCTCAAATCCCAGCTCTACCACTTACTGCTTCGTAATCTGGGCTTGTTAACAACCCTCACCGGGATTCAGTTTCCCCAGGTGAAAAATGGGCAAAATTAGAATATACCTCAAGGGCTTTTGTCAGGGGTTAGGGGGTCCATCTATAGAAATCACTTAGGTGGATGTCTGATTCATAATAAGCATATGCTCAGATCTTACCTCATTTAGTTTCAAAATGTGTGGGCGTCCCATTAAGTGACTGACCTAATGGCCCTAGTCATCCCTGATGACTAGGATCCCTATTGCCTCCTCCCAGTCGCCTGACTCTAAAGTTTAGAGATGTTGACAGAGAAGAAAAATGTATGTAAAATATATTTAGATCTGGGAATATGGTATGCTGCTTCTCACTTACATCTAACTGTAGGAACAAGATTGCTTCACAAAGTTTTGTGCCTCTGTTTCAAGAGAACCAAATTAATATCATCTCCGTTTAAGACTATTTAATTAAGGCCACACTACAGAGCACTTTGCTGTCCTCTGTGTGTGTGTTGGGAAGCATTTGTAAAAGCATTCACAGGGTTACTTACGTGCACCTTCTCCCCGGGGAGATCCTCTCCCCATCATTTTCCTGGAATATGCTTAATACTATGCTGTACTTAATAAGTTAAGAATATACAGAAATGCTTTTGTGAAAGAGGATTATAGTATCTGTAACATCATATATATATTTAGGGAAATATGGGACTATTGTCATAAGGACTCTGTCCTTATTTAAAGAGACCTCTCTGTAGCCCGGGTTGGGGAGGGTCTCTGTGTTTGATTCCTACACCTGTCCAGATTTCAGAATCCCTGTCAGAGTAGAGGGATGGAGAAAGGGGGCCACCAAAGGGAGGGACAGGTTACCCTGATTCTTTTCACAGGATCACCAGCCAGAAGCTGCACACGGCAGCAAACCCTTAGGGTCAGTCCACATGAGAAGTCCAAGCTGAAAAAAGCTCAGAGCCTCACACTCTGGGAGGTGCTATTTTTCGTCCAGGGTTCTTAGCTGCCTTAGAAGTGCTCTGTGCGTAGCACAGAAGAAATTGTGAATACTGGAGGATTTGCTTTATTCTTATCAGCATGCTGGAAAACCTCGAATTCCTGTTTTGTTTTTTTTTTAACTCCACTGCCTTCTGATGCAATCTGGAGTGCGCAAGTAAGGAATGCCAGGCTGTCCACAGGGTTCAGGGGTAGGGTTTGAGGCTGTGAGGACCTGTCCCCCAAGCCCCAGAAGGTGAGCAGGCTCCGTGTACACAGGCACCCCCAGCACAGGATCACATGTCCTAGAGTGCATCATGTGGGCTCCTTTTAAGATCTAACTATGCAGCTGCAATTTCAGGTGTAGACAAGAATAACATTCCTTTCTCACACAGTGGAATGTAATGTTACACTTCCTTTTAAAAAAAATGTATATTATCTTCAGCAGTAGAATTGCATGGTTTGCTCCCAGGGCATGATTAAATAAGAAGAAACCAAAAAAGGGAGTTTGGGGTAATTTCTAAAAACATTCAGGTTTTCAAGGTGCACTCCATATGAACTTCCTTTTATTGTACGTACTCATAAATAATCAAATTGCGTGTGTTTGGAAAAGCTAGCATTTTCCAAATCAGGAAGCTTGTGGAATTTGCGCCCTTATTTCTCAAAAAAGCTAAAATTCTGAGGAACATATCTGTGCTTCTTGGTGTGAGATGGTGCTGATGTTTCAATATCAAAGATCAAAACGATGTTTGGCAATTATAAAAATCCTCCTCAAATAACTATGAAACATACTGTCTCATCTATCAGATAATTTCTCTCTCCCTCCCTCCCTCCCTCACCCTTTCCCTCCCTTACACTCTCTCTCCCTCCCTGTCTCTGGCTCTCCCACTGCCTCTCTCTCTCCTTTCCCTTCCTCTTCTCTCCCTCTTCCTCTCTCTCGATCTTTCTTGTATGGGAGTTTTGAGAAGGAAACATGCTCCCCCCCCCGCCCCCCAGTGGGAAGGGGGAGAAAGGGGAAATGGAGAACGAGCAAGGCAAAAGTGGCCAAGATAATATCATGAGGTGATAATTGCTACAAAGGAAATGAAGCGGGTGTCTGGCAGATAGAAGACATCCGCTTTGGGGTCTGGGAAGCTCTTTTGGGGAGACACTCTGCAGAGGCTGGGTGTCCGATGGGAGCTGTCCTGAGAAGGTGGACAGAGCACTCCAGCTGGGGCTACAGGCATATGTGACCTCCACCCTGTGAGTGGGCAGCACTTCGTTTCCTCTGAGAAGAGGTGGGAGCAGAAAAATAGGAGAAGGGCTTTTGATTGGATCTCCACGGCCAACGCATTTCCTGCTTCCGCGGCTGTAACTCACTGCAGAGACGTATGGCCACCTGGTTCCAATAAGTTATTTAGAGCTTCTGACAAGGAGTAGACACATTTGCTGTCATGCTTATTTAATAAGCAGTTAAACTCTCAGACCATCCAAAAATGAAGCAGGATTTAGGCAGGCCCAGCTGCCAAGGCAGCAGGAAAGTGGGCCAGGGCACGTGCTGTCTTTCTGAACTCAGTCTCATAAACTCATGCTTTGAAAATATTTTAATCTAAAATTGTATTCTCAAGGTGCTCTTTTTTAACCTTTTTTTATTGTGGTAAAATACACATAGCATAAAATTCGCCATCTTTAACCATTTTAAGTGTATAGTTTAGCGGCATTAAGTATATTGTTGTGCAACCATCACCAGCATCCCTCCACAGAACTTTTTCATCATCCCAAACAGAAACTCTGCCCCCACCGCATTATAACTACTCCTTCTCCTCTCCCCCTGGCTCCAAGCAACCATCATTCTACTTTCTCTCTCTACAAATGTGACTACTCTAGGTACCTCATATTAGTGAAATCATACAGTATTTTTCTTTTTGTGTCTAGCTTATTTCACTTAGTATAATGTCTTCAAAGTTCAACCATGTGGCAGCGTATGTCAGAATTCCCTTCCTTTTTAAGGTTGAGTAATATTTTATGGTATGGATAAGTCACATTTTGTTTATCCATTCCTCTGTTGATGGACACTCAACTTTTGACTATTGTGAATAATGCTACTATAAACGTCAGTGTACAGAAATCAGTTTGAGTTCCTGTTCTCAATCCTTTTGGATATATACCCAGAATTGGAATTGCTGGATCATATCTTAATTCTGTGTTTAGTTTTTTTTGAGGAATCTCCATACCCTTTTCCACAGTGGTTTTACCATTTTATACTCTGAACAACAGTGCATGATGGTTCCAGTTTCTCCACATCCTTGCCAAAACTTAATGTTTTATGGCTTTTTTTCGATAATAAACTTCTTAGTCGGTGTGAAGTAGTATCTCACTGTGGTTTTGATTTGTGTTTCACTAATGATTAATGATGCTGAGCATGCCTTGACTAGTGACATAATGAGGTTTTAATGTGAGTGATTGTCAAAACAAT
The DNA here is from genome assembly GCF_021613505.1 of Equus quagga. Taxonomy (NCBI): domain Eukaryota; kingdom Metazoa; phylum Chordata; class Mammalia; order Perissodactyla; family Equidae; genus Equus; species Equus quagga. The sequence goes on along the minus strand of NC_060268.1, from coordinate 74,831,336 downwards.
GAAAAGAACTCTCATAGGTTATGCTTTGAAGTGTAGGTTGAGGGTAAGGGAAACCATGGTTTTGGGAGGCATAAGATGTCCACCAGGGTTTTTTTGCAGAGGGATAATAGGTTTAAGAACTAATCTGCGGTTGTCACCTCTGACACGCACATGTAGGAATGCTTGCTCAGTCACACCCCAAGCATCATACCCATGGCGTGAGGAGGACAAAAGGAGCATCCACAGGGACAGGTGCCAGTTAGTAGAATACAAGGCGCATACCCAGCACCTGATTGGTGGTTCTTTGGATGTTTAGGGTGTGTCATCTTCCCCCAGAAGTCAACCACGCGAAGCACCCCATAATCCCAGTTCCAATATGGAGGGTGGATTTCAGAGGCACAGCCCACTCTCCCGAGTGAGGCAGGCACAGGCAGATCATGCACTTGTCCTCTTAAGGCGCTGGGAAGAGGCAGAGGGCCAACCTTGCTTCACATTTTAACAGGAACTCCTAGTAGGAAAATTGAAAACAAGAATGGAGGAGGGATAGAGCTTCCCGGGTGTCTCTCTTGCCAGACTTCCACTCCTGGGCAACACCAATGGGTCATGGCTAAACATCAGCAGGAAAAGAGTTAAATTCCTATTAGAATTGCCCTCCTTCTGCACTCGATGCCTCCTTCGGTTTCAAACAACTCTAATGTCTCCTCAGATCTTGGGTCTTAGAACCACACATGCACTGGACTCCACAGTGAGGTCCGACTTCAGAGTGTCCCAGTAGGTTTTCATGGTCCTGCTTTGCCTTTTGTGAATGTGGCCCAGAGAAGGGTTGGCACACCCCTCCTTGCCTGCATTGGCTTGTATTTGATGTCGCCACATTCAAAAGTCTCGAGAATAGTAAATGCTTAAAATATTGAGATCTTGGTTTTTTTTGTATTTAAAGAAGGGAGGTGAAAGGCAATGCTTCTCTCTGTGTGTCATTGTGTGAAATTCACCATTTCCCTTGGGACCCTCAGCCCTTTCTTGGAAGCCTGGTTGCTTCATCTGATTGGGGATGCCCTGACGTCACCTGCATGCACCAGGTGCTGAGGGAGACAGCTGTGGGTGTGATGGCCTACATGGACATCTTGGGCATTCACTTGACAGATATTTCACAGCTCCAGCAGAAGTGGTCTTTTTTGGCCTGGGAAGTGTGATGCAAGACAGGGAGGTCATGTGCCCCCCAGATGGTCACTCTCATTAGACTAATGAAAAGAATGCAAGGACAAGCCTCAGTGCATGTCCTCCACCCTGGGATGCTCTCCATTGAAGCTGCTGAGTTAGTGCACATAGACATGAGCCTCATGGTGCCCTGACCCACCAGCAAGTCTGGAGCCGAAAGAGGAGGCTCGCCAGTGTCCCCTCAAGGCTGCTGGGATACACAGCCACCCTGTGCACCATGGCTGGATACTGTCCCTGACATGGGGTCAGTACTCTAGAATGTTTTCCAAACAGAAGCTACTGCAGCCACTTGCACCCCAAAAAGCCCAGGAGTGGGTTCTCTGTCACATACTCTGAGCTCACGTACAAAGTGGAATTCAGGAAGAGAAACAAGCTGGTAAAAACATCTCTACATACTTTGGCTGCCCACCCAATGTATGGACTTGTGTTTATAATAAATGACTGATGAGCTCAAAGTAGAGTCATGCTAACCATGATGTCCTCCTCTGTTTTATTAAATGGCCATGTCCCTGGCCAGGTATTCTTAAAATTGATGGCTTCCTCCCAACAGTGTAACAGATCAGTCCTGACCACTTAGAACATTTTGGGACTTCTCTGTGTGTGGATTATTTGCTGGAGCCAGTGTGAACAGGGCATCTCATGTCATTTATTAAGTTTTTATCATTTAGCTTTGAAAGGCAAGATGCAAGAGTCAAAAATCTCTAAAAGTAACCTCTTCTAAAATGATTGAATTATGGGCCAGGAAATATTAATTTCCGTGGTAAAAAACCATGGGGTTGAGATAAAAAAGGAATCGTAACTTGCAGATCCTTCTGGGAAAGATGCTACTGAATTGTATCATGGTCCACGCGACATAGAGGCTGACCTAGGCAGGAGAGAGGCAGCCTTCGTGGAGATGGTTTTCATTCTGAGTAAAATCAAAGTACAGAGGCTGGGAGGGAGGTGAGCAATTGCTGTTGTCGTCCTTGTGGCTTGCTCAGACAACAAAAGGCCATCACTTAATTAAAGGAAAAAAAAATAGCTGACGGAGACAAAGCTGATTTTCATAATCGCTGAATGGGCCCTGACCTGCGCTTAAGAAGTGGTGCCCTAGACACAGGTTTTGCTGCAGTGGCAGAGTGAACACTTAAGGAAAGTCTTTATACTTTTGAGAACAAGTATGGATACAGAGATTGCTCAGTAAAGATACAAGAAATGCAGGACGATTGTAAATCTGAGTCACAGCGCTGGTGCCAGTACATTGTCTGAAGAGCTTGGACAAGAGTCCCATGGAACTGTCCTTCAGAGGCACAGACAAGGGTGTGAGGGGTGGGAAGGGCCTGCCTCCCTGGCCAATGAATCCAACAGACAGGTCAAGAAGGTGTTAGATTAAGTTAGAGTGTCCTTTAGTGCAGTTTTAATAGCACCACCTACCCATTACCTACAAGGTCGGCATATACTGTGTAATGGAGCTTGTGTCTTGGTTCAGCAAATGTGTACTTACAGCATAATATGTGCCAGGCTTTGTACTAGACCCTTGATTACATGTAAGTAAACATATAGTGAATGGTTTCTAACCTTTCCATCACGAGGGAGATCTTTTATCATATTTCCCTCAATGGACCCCATGTTTTAAAATCTATCACTTTTAAAATAAAAGCTTTTGAAAAACAATTTTGCTTTCCATTGTTATTAATAAAATGCATACAGAACATTCTATTATAAACTCAAGACAAAAGTAAATATATTTAATGTGACCCTTGACTTTGCAGCTTTATCTCGGGAAAGTATACATTTTCTAATAGGCTTTTGAAATATTAGAAATAACTTGATTTTCCTCTTGTACTGTTCCCAGGTTGGGAACTATTGCTATAGGGTGAGGCAGAATCAACATACTACATAAACACTCACTCCATACAGAGGGATTCATGAAGAAGTTATCGTAAGTTATTATTAAATAGAATTTAGGTAATAGAAGCAAGTTGCAGAAATTTGGAAATTAAGGGGAAATCACTCACAATTTCAATCCTTATAGTCTCTTTATCAATCCAAGTTTTATGTTTTACATGTTTCTAATCCTGCTTTTTTCAATATCATTGTTCCATAAACCTTTTCCCATAATATTCATAAACATTGTTTATGCATTAAACATATTAAATGCAAATAATTGATTATTTTCTTTAGATTTAATCCCCAAAGTGAAATTATTAGGTCAAAGAGAATGAGTATGTTCAAGGTATTTTGTTGAACATTGACAAGTTTCTTTACAGAAAGATTGTTCCCACTCAAAAACATGAGTGCTCAATTCATCAGTCTTTGGTCAAATAATGTCTTGATATTTGTTTTATTGATTCATAGCAGTCATTTATCTCATAAAGCTCTTTCTTATACTTATTACAATTTTTCCCAATGGGGTTGGTCTTTCCGTTTTGATTATCATCTAATTATAGAATGTTGAAATACCTTTTAGTCCAATTTACTGATTTCTTCTTTGGGGGTTTTATCTATCATTTCTCAGTGGGAATACCATCCTTCCTGTTTGATTTCTTCAACAAATCTAATAGGATCTGTTTCTCTAAGACTGACTCTTGGGGTCCCAGGGATTGGGTGGGGTCATAGTCATGGCCCCTCATGCTCTGTGGGAGTATTTATGTGTGAGTAGGATTCTAACACCATTTCCGATGTGAGGGTTTTTCCACACCATCAAGCAATTCTTGGACAACCAGCTGAGTGTCCTACAATTCAGCTCAATTCTGACATCATCTACATGGAGATAGCATCAGATCCCATAGATTAAGGGCTCAGTCCCACAAGACTGCTCCTACTTCAGGAACCAGCCACAAGGCCATGTTGTTATCTGTGCTTCTGACTGATCAACCATAGACTAGCAGTTCCAACAACCCCTCCTTGGTTACGGGTTAAGTTTAAGTCATACAACACTGTCTCCTCCCCCCAGCCTGTATTTCAGATGCCAATCACAAGTCCAGGTTGTCCCTTGTGCTTCTGACCAACTGGCTATTGATTGGGGGTCCCCACGCCCCCCTCCTCAGGTTGGATTAGTTTGCTAGAGCAACACACAGAACTCAGAGAACCATTCTAGTTACTAAATCACCTGTTTATTCTAAAAGGATACAACCCAGGGACAGCCAGATGGAAGAGATGCATAAAGCAGGGTATAAGGAAAGGGCCCAGAGCTTTCACGTGCTCTCCAGGTACCACTCTCCCAGTGTCTCTGCATGTTCACCAACCCTGAAGCTCTCTGATCACTGTCCTTTTTTTAAATTTTATTTTAAAAGAAACTTTTATTCATTGTAACTAAAAAGATATTGACTGGCGCAGAAATGCCATATTTGTCAGCTGGAAGTCAGGGGCCAGCTCTGCTCAGGAGGCTATCTGAACTTTCCCAACTCCTTGTTCTTCTGTCCCAGCTGTATGCTTTTTCCCTTTTTTTTTTTTTTTTACAGTTTTATTCAATACATTCTTTTTTTTTGTTGCTGCAGTAACATTGGATTGTAACATTATATAGCTTTCAGATGTACATCGTAATATATATCGATGTCTGTGCAGATTACATCATGTTTACCACCCAAAAACTAATTATAGTCCAACACCACGCAGATGTGCCTAACCCCCTCTTTTACACTCCCCTCCCCCCTTCCCCTCTGGTAACCACCAATCCAATCTCCGTTGCTATGTGTTTGTTTGTCATTGTTTTTATCTTCTACTTATGAGTGAGATCACATGATATTTGCCTTTATCCCTCTGACTTATTTCACTTAGCATAATACCCTCAAGGTCCATCCATGTTGTCACAAATGGCCAGATTTCATCATTTCTTATGGCTGAGTAGTATTCCATTGTGTGTATATACCACATCTTCTCTATCCATTAGTCCCTTGATGGGCACCTAGGTTGCTTCCAAGTCATGGCTATTGTGAATAATGCTGCAATGAACATAGGGGTGCATGCATCTTTATGCATTTGTGTTTTCAAGTTCTTTGGATAAATATCCAGCAGTGGGACAGCTGGATCATATGGTAGATCTATTCTTAATTTTCTGAGGAATCTCCATACTGCTTTTCATAGTGGCTGCACCAGTTTGCACTGCCACCAGCAGTGTACAAGAGTTCCCTTCTCTCCACATTCTCCCCAACACTTGTTTCCTGTCTTGTTAATTATAGCCATTCTGACTGGAGTGAGGTGATATCTCATGGTTTGGATTTGCATTTCCCTGATAGCTAATGATGTTGAACATCTTTTCATGTGCCTGTTGACCATCTGTATATCTTCTTTGGAGAAATGTCTGTTTAGATCTTTTGTCCATTTTTTAATTGGGTTGTTGGGTTTTTGGTTGTTGAGTTATATAAGTTCTTTGTATATTTTGGATATTAACCCCTTATCTGATATATGGTTTGTGAATATCTTCTCTTAAGTGTTAGGTTGTCTTTTCATTTTGTTGATGGTTTCCTTTCCTTTGCAGAAGTTTTTTAGTCTGATGTCATGCCATTTGTTAATTTTTTCTTTTGTTTTCCTTGCCCAGTCAGACATGGTACTTGAAAATATGTTGCTAAGGTCAATGTCAAAGAGCATAGTGCCTGTGTTTTCTTCTAGAAGTTTCCTGGTTTTGGGTCTTACATTCAAGTCTTTAATCCAATTTGAGTTGATTTTTGTGCACAGTGTAAGATAATGGTCTACTTTCATTCTTTTGCATGTGGCTGTCCAGTTTTCCCAACACCATTTATTGAAGAGACTCTCCTTTCTCCATTATATGTTCTTGGCTCTCTTGTCGAATATTAGCTGTCCATAAATGTGTGGATTTCTTTCTGGGCTCTCGATTCTGTTCCTTTGATCTGTGTGTCTGTTTTTGTGCCAGTACCATGCTGTTTTGGTTACTATAGCTTTGTAGTATATTTTGAAATCCAGTAGTGTGATACCTCCAGCTTTGTTCTTTTTTCTCAGAAATCCTTTGGTTATTCAGGGTCTTTTGTTGTTCTGTATAAATTTTAGGATTCTTTGTTCTATTTCTGTGAAAAATGTTGTTGGAACTTTATCTGATAGAGATTGCATTGAATCCTTTTGTGTTTTTATCGAGGCTTCCTTAGATGGGCATGATAGATGAAATCATTGGCCTTTGGTGATTGAATTCATTCTCTAGCCCCTGTCCCCTCCTCACGGGTCAGGGTGGAGGTTAGCAGGTGGGAGGGTGGTAGGACTGAAAGTTCCAGCCCTCTGATCACATAGCTGGCTCCACTGGAAACCAGCCCCCATCCTTAGCTGCTTTCCAAAAGTCACCTCATTAGCATAAACTCAGGAGTGGTTTAAAGGTGCTTGTTATGAATATCAAGACACCTTTACTACAGGAAATTCCAATGGTTTTAGGAGTTCTGTGCCAGGAATGGGGACAAAGACCAAATATATATTTATTATAAATCACAACATTACAGTGGGCCTGAGGGAAGTTTGTAAGAGCAGCATCCTGGATGGTTCAACTGATAGTTCCAGATAATAACAGATCTGGGTTGGCAAATCCCAAATGGGCCTATAAGAAGCCAAGAAGGTTGAGAAAGGAGCTGTGTAGGGCATGTGGTTCTCAGATCGCCCGTGGGAAGCAAAGCCTGAGGAGTGCCTGGAGCCAAAAGGCAGATAAGACCCCAGGACCTGCCCCAACTGCCTACAGGGCCACCCTCTCCAGAAGTTTGATATTTGATTTCAGTTTCTTCTAGTTTTACCATGGTTTGAGCTCTTAAATATTTTAATTTATTTGGAATTTATTGCTATGGACATAAGATGATGAATTATTTTTCCACATTGTTGACCAATGCCAGTGTGATTAAGTAACTATTTTTCTTACTGATTCTTGATCATGTTTTAAAGCATAAATTAAGTTCTTGTATGTAATAGGATAAATTCCTGTCATTTCTAGCCAGTTCTATTTACGTATCATTTCTTGAGTTATTATTATATTAAGTTTTAGGGCTTTATGAGATATTTGACTAGTTTGGTTTCTCCATTACTTCCATTTTTCAGAATACTCTTTGATGTTTTTGCCTGTGTATCTTGCCAGATAATCTCCATATCCATGCTATTAATTTCAAAAATACCTAAACAAGGAGAAGGAATAAAAAAGAACTAAAAATTTTAAAAGGCTACAGAGATTATGTTTGGGATGCAGCACCTTTACAGTACTTAGCTTTTTAACCCAGAAATGAGGCAGGTCTTTGTAGTTAAGACTTTGGCTAACGTCTTCGGAAACTCTGAAGTTGTCTTTATACTTTTCGAGACTATTTCTGCATTTATATTTTTATTAGTGTTGATCTTGTATTGGTGAGTGAGATCTTTTCTTTCCCTTCGTTGTGCTCTGTAGGAAAGCTACAGTTAGCTTTCCTCATAGTCAATTTATTGCTTCATCTTATTAGTTCCGAGACCCTTTTAATTTATTCATTTGGACTTTTCAGGTATACAACCACATTATGCTTAAGTAACAATAATTTGGTCTCTAATTTCAATATTTACTCTTTTTAAAAATTCATGTCCTATTGCATTAGTTCAGAAATTCCAGAAAATATTAAATAATAGTGGGTTATAACAAGTAACTTTCCTTTATCTCTATTTTAACAGGAATGCTGTTAGTGTTTCACTATTAACATTTATTCTTGGATTCAGCAAGCATGTACTGAGTGCATTCTAAGAGCTGGGTTCTATGCTAGTGCTTAGGATATAAGGTGAAGAGAACATAAGATCCAGCCTCCAAGAACTTAACACTGGTTTGGGGTTTGACACAGGCATTCTGTTTAAGGTCAAATAATTAGTCCAGCCATGTTGTCACCAAGAGCAGAGGCAGCCTTAAGGAGCCAGCCTTCTTATCTATTTTAGGTTTGCGATTAGGATTGGGTAACATATTTACATAGTGTTGTTTTTTTTTTTTTTTATGAAGATTAGCCCTGAGCTAACATCTACTGCCAATCCTCCTCTTTTTGCTGAGGAAGACTGGCCCTGAGCTAATATCTGTGCCCATCTTCCTCTACTTTATATGTGGGATGCCTACCACAGCATGGCTTGCTAAGTGGTGCCATGTCTGCACCCAGGATCCGAACCGGTGAACCCCGGGCCACTGAATCAGAACATGCGAACTTAACCACTGCACCACCGGGTGGGCCCCTACACAGTGCTTTTTTGAGATAATCATGAAATTCACCTCTGTAGGATGCTCATTTTGATCAAACTTAGTTGTTCGTGATGGATTATTATCATAGGCTTTTATGAATATTCTTCATCCTAAAGAGCAGCTAACTGCCAACGCCTTTCATGATGTTTGTTTCTCTTAAATGGCTTTAGTATGTGTTTTCCCAAAGCCACTTCCTGGATCATTCCACTTCCCAAGAGGAAGTATCTATGGAGAGAAGATGTCCTTTGGAAAGAAGGTAGGTTGTGAGTGCAGGAAAATCTAGAAGCTGGGGCTCTCAGATACTCTGGTATCTGAGTAAATATCCATACAGTTCTTGTACTTTATGCATACAGCCATTACCTTAATTCAGGAAACTGTAATGTTGTACCTCTTCCCAAGGAAATTCTTTTCATATGTGTTGCTCCAAGAACAGATGAGGTAGCCTCAGTCATGGGGGCAGGGTTGGGATTGTGTCACCTTCAGTCCTGGGCATTGCTGGCTGCTGAAGCCTCCTCCACTCTCTCTTCTCTCTTTCCCCTCTAACAGGTCCCAGATATTCATCTGAGAATCCACTCATGCAGCCCAGGTACTTGGAGGGAAGCTGACCTCTCTCCCAGCTCTAGCTGGGAGCCCCAGCAGGACATTCCCCTTAGTTTGGCAGTACCCGGTTTAAGGCTGTCATGCAACCTCTGTGGTATGAGGTGAAGGAAACCAGGATTCTGCTTGGAATGTGGAGAGTGGTGCCTTCTCTCTCCTCTGGACAGTGTGATGTGAGCCTATGTCCTGGGATGGTTCCAGCCATGTCATCACCAAGAACAGAGCCAGCCTTAGGATAAAATTGACCCCAGAAAGCTTAGGGCAGGAAGAATGGAGAAAAGCCCCGGGTCTGAGTTGCTGATTTCAGTCATGCTGAGACCCACCCTCTCTCTGGCCTTGCACACAGTGAGACTTGCCTTCCTTTCTGTCTGACCGGATAAGGTGAATCTTCTGTCATGTGCAATAAGCCACACCCACTCGATAACCAGACATTCTTCCTGTATGCTGTGCTCAGGAACTGCTCAGTCCTGAGACCCTCCGCTCTCTGTACCTTGCTGTTCTCCGGGACAGGTAGACACAGAAGCCCTAAGCAGGGAGCACCCTACGCACTTCACATCCCCAGCTGAGCAGAGCAGGCACCTCACTGCTTGGCAAAGTGCAAAGAGAGGGCTCCGAAGAGGAAATAGTGTGTAATTGCCTTAGGTTTTTATAATTTTTCCCTCTCTTTTTCTCTATTTGGAGGCACAGAAATAATGATTCATAAGACAAATGTGTAAAGATACACACTTAAAAAGCCTAGCCTCTTGGCAGAAAGGGCTTGGAGGGTGCAGCTGACTGGTGCAGGGAGCTGTGGTGTAACTCAGTGTCACAGCATGACAGTGTGCAGCTACCATGTCACCTAGCTGTTTCCTTTTTGGTGTCTGAAAGGACTTGCCATGAGTAAGTGTCCTTGGCACTCAGAACATGCTCTGTTAGGTCACAGATTAATAACTCCACACAACAGTGGCAACTGGACACACACTCTTTGCTAAGTGAAGTTGTTTATTGTTAGGATTTTGACAAGCAAGACTCTACACAGGAACCATAATACCCACAAGGCGATCTTTATGAAATGCCTGTGTCAAATTGAATGGTGGAATGAACTTCACGTATGTGTTTTTCTTGAGTTCTCATTTTCAATTTTCTGGGGGAAATGGAGCCCCCGCTCTCCCAAGGTAGCAGAATCGGGAGACAGACTGGGGGGGTCTGCTGTTGGGGGCCACATGCTCGCCCCTCTGTCACCTCCCCTCACTGCTGTCCACACCCGCCCAGGTTCCCGGTGCTCACACACACATTTACACATGGGGAAAGCAAAGGTCACGCATGTTGTAGAAAACCAATCATACTGCATTTTCTTATAAAATGAGATGAAAAAATAAATCTAAACACACTTTTCAAGTGTCACTCTTCTTTAAACTTTATGTATGTTAAAGTTCTTATTTTTCTTTCCAATATACTCTACTTAGAACTTTTACAAAGTATACTTTCTTTTTTGGTACCTTTTGTTTCCCGTGTTAGCCTTTGAAACATATAAAATACATCTCACTAGAACTCTTCTGTGCAAATAATAAACCATCTATGTTATAAAAAAGGCCATTTCAAGGTTTTCACAGTGGCTGCTGTCAGCTGCAGTCCCTGGAAGATGCTCCTAGAAGTAGTCCGTGGTCTGCCCGTTTAAGGTCCTGTTCTGGCTGAGGGGCGCTGGGCAAGAATTCGCTGTCCTGCTTGTCCATCTGTAAACTACCTCGGGAGAACTGTAAGACACTTCCCAGCCTGCTGACCAGTGAGAGGGAGGAAATCCAGTTGAGTGAGCTGAAGGTAGGCAGGTTGAAGATGGACGACAGGAGGGTTGTCCTACTGGTGTTGGTGGGTTTTCTCTTGGAGTCCCCAGGACACCCTTCCAAGACAGCCTCTTCTGGCATGGAGGACCCTGGGGTCTGACTGCTCAGTCCCGCCAGCAGGGTGTCCTCCCTCAAAGGTACGCCCATGTCCACTGTGCTGGGCTCCCCGCTGGCCTCTGGGGAGCAGGATGGCTGTTGCGTGTGCCAAGACACCGGCAAGGTGCAGTCCTGGGAGAGGGGTCCAGAGGTACTAACGCTCTTCTGTTCCACTGGTTCAGTTCTCATTTCTCCTGGGAGATGTCCCTGAGCAAAGGTCTCTTTGGGAGCGTTGAATTTCTTGGGGGACTTCTTGGTGAACTGGCGTCCCAGCTGAAGTTGGGTGGGGAAAAGGCTCCCCTGCAGGGCTTTGAAAAACAATCTGGAAAGAGCATATAAAAAAGTCAGCTATCGCTGTGGTGGTATCTTTGAGCTTTCTGAGACTCATACAGCGCAAAAACACAGATTTTAAGATGCTCTCAGAGCTCACTTAGTACTTGAGAGACAACATCCTTGATACCCACCTGGGCAGCAGCGCGGTGACAGACGTTAGGAGACAAGTCAAGTAAAACATGGGGTCGCCCATTAATATTTGCATTGTCCAATAAGGGTTGGACGGAGGATAACAAGTTGCACAAGAAGCATTGTAAATCAAAGCCACAGTGAAAAATAAAAGGATACTGAGGCCACAGGCTGTCCAGTTGAGCCAGGTCTGAGGGGGAAAGAGAAAGACAGGGCTTTTATTTCAACAAAAATGCACTGGTCATCCGTGAGTGGGTGTGATGTTCTAAGAGCTTAGGGAAAACAGGGGTCTTGGCATGGGTGACTGGTGGGGCTTGGGGAAGCCTAGGGAACCTGTGGACCACCCTGGACACAGTGAAGAGATGGAAGTCACGGTGTGAGAGAAAGGAGAGAGGGAAGGGAAGCACGTGGTAGAGGAGGAGGGAAAGAGGACGGGAAGGAACTAAGTGCTGCCAGCAGAAGTGTGGGTCATGGGCTGCAGCAGCTCCCACACCAGGGGCTTGAGCACATGTGGCCAGCCCATGGATCTGTGTTCTTTCCCATTACAGTGAGGCTGGCTTTGTAGTCCCCTGTCTGCTTAAAAGCCTTCTAGATCTCATGGAATCTGTATGGAAGAGTGGGACTGGCAGCATCAGCACCCTCTGGACCACGCCTGCCATGCTTACCCATGTCTTGGTTTCAATACCCAGGTGCAGCAGGAAGGTGAACAGTGCGATCGCCGTGATGAGGGTGCCCCAGGTGAACACGTCTGTGTCTGAGTCGTAGTAGGCCTGAAAGATAGCAGTGCTCTGTGCCTGTGGGACGCTGGATGAAGCTGATGGGAAAGGCTGTGCCAGGTGCCAACTTACCAGGTAAGGAACGAAAAAGCACACCAGGCTCTGGAAGGCAGCATCGGCCATGTTCAACCAGAATGTACGCGGCTGATATTCCTGGGACACAAAAACCAGCACAGAGATTACAGGGAAGTGCTCATCTCTTCAAATATGTTTTTCATCATGCTACAGGCCAGTGACGAACAAGTCATGCACCCCAGGGAAACCTGCTCATTCAGGACTTTGGAGAGGGAGGTCCCAGAGGGCTGGCAAGAAAACACTACACAAATGCCTGCCGAAGCACCTTCAGCTGAGTCACCACTGACAGCATCTGTACCACAAGACAGCCACGGCAGTTCTAGGTCAACAGTAGGAAGATGAAACTGCTAAGTCCTATGAGAGAACACTTCCTTAGAGGAGGCACAGAACCTGGAAACCAGGGCATCCTCCTCCAATTTGAGTCCTTCTACTCCTACTTGGTCAGGGTTTTGTCTCCTTTTGTTGGTGGATCCCCTAGAATGTTTCTTAAAAGTGAGGCTTTTAAAATTAGATCATGGATATGTTTTAATGTTAAAATAAAAAAGCTGTATACTAAGGGCAAAAATGACCTTGATAGATGCTGAGTCTTCAGTATCTGGGTGACTAAATTTGTGTGTGAGTTCCTGAGCAGCTGGCCGGTACTGGCCTGCAGAAAATGCACTGCAAACAGACAGAAGGAGAATCTAATGAGCGCCTATGAAAGTCCTGCCTAGGCTCTTCCTGTTGGTCATCTAACCACAGGACAAATGCCCTGAGTCTTGGTCCCACAGCCAGCCGAACAGATGAGGCCTGGCTGAGTAGAGGCGACAGTAACAAGCACAGGCCTTCCTCACCTGCCTGACCCTCAGTCACCCGCACCCATGCTGCCTGCTTGGTGGGAACCCAATGTCAACAGAGATGACCAGGGGAACTCAACTCATAAGTAAATGAACTCTGAATTAGAGTATATTGTAGGAGGTATGGGGCTCCATTCCCTTTGCACACATTTAATAATTCCAATTAGCTTAAGAGAAGCATTTAGCTGGCTTACATTGATGGCTGGCTGAGAATAACTGGTAATTAGCATGTCAATCTATGGCATGCATTGATGCAAACATGTATTTACATCTGTTTGTATTCACTTGTTCTTTCAACAGTTTCCCTAGGGGGTTATCTTCTTGTTAATTCCCATTCAAAATAAATCACATTTTTGGGGGGATTGTTTTAGAAAAACCCCTGCCAGGCTGCAGAGATCCCATGTGACCCTGATGTAGATTCCAAATGGGCTTTCCTTGGGCTTCTAGAGATTCTTGGTGTGGATACAGTTCTCACCTCACTATACACTTTTTTGAATCCTCCTCTCTTTTTTAAGCTTTATTGAGGTAAACTGACATACAAAAACTGCACACATTGAAAGTAAACGACTAGTTGGGTTTGGACACATGCATACACTCACGATACCATCACCACAACCAATCACCTCCCTCGGCTTAATGCCTTGCATAGGCAAGTAGACAGAATTCATTTTTTTCCTCTTGCTGGTCAGATTCTAGGATTTTAAGAATCTGTCTCAGGGTGTACATTTAAAGGGAGATGTAGGGACTTGCACTTTCCAGCAGGTGAGCGTGGTGGGTGGGAGGCCCAGGAAACAGGAGGCAGAGGCAGGAGGGAGCCTCACCTCCATGTGCTGGCCACTCCTATAGAGCTGTGGCTCAGTCAGCAGCACATAGGCTGGCACGTCCTTGTCCAGCACCCCAGTCACGAGCTGGGGAAGCGATGAGAAGAGCAGATTAAAGAGGATCAGATACCACTGGTCAATCATGGTGGATGCAGAGAAGCCACAGTAAAACTGGAACCAAAACAGGAGGCCCACGAACATCTGAAATCAAGCCAGAAAGAGGGGAATGAGCAATTCTTCGTTGCCCTTGCAGATTCTCATCCGAGAGATCTAAGGGTTTTGCAGAGTTTGACTATAAAGATCGAATTTATAGGCAGCAGTTTCCTCCAAAGACAGTCCTAACCTTGTTGCCTTCTGTCTCTCCCTCCACCTCCTCCCTGTGCTCTTCTCATTCCCCTCAGTGTGAAGGACTGGCAGCAGGAGCTGGGAATTCCCATGATCAGCCCTTGGAGGGATGAGCCGCAGATCATTAATGGAAAACAAAAACGGGTCCAGCAAAGTCTGAAGGCTGCTCACATTTCAAGAGGACCAGCTGAGTACATCACCCATTATGGCTTTTTCCCTAGTATTCCTCCTCTGTGACCCTAAACCAACCTACCTGTGCCATATGCCAGGTCTTTCCTCCCTCTTTAGTTATATACCCTTTTTGCTGAGGAGCAGTGAGCAATTATTGGCTCCCACGGCAGAGAGGACACAAGCATGGCAGCGAAGTCAATGATGATACCAATATTGCTGCCTTGACTAAGCCCTGATATCCACTGGGCACTGTGCTGGCAGATGAGTTACAGGCATTATTGCTGGTTCTTACAGCTACCCTCACTTTGCCAAACAGGAAAGTGAGGTTCAAGGAGTTGAACAGCCTCCTCAAACCCATGCTCAATAGGAGGAGGAGTTGGGTGGATCTCTTCTCACTATTACTAGATCACTGAGCATCAGGGGCCAGAGTGCATTTATATGAGGGGCATGGCAGTTTAGCAACTGCCAAGCATTCTTAGAATTATTAGCTGTGCAACTTGGCACAGATCATGTAACCCCTCTCTGCCTTAGTCTCCTTGTTCATGAAATGGGCATACCAATGATACTTAGCTATGGGGTTGTCATGAGGAGCGAATGAACTAATGCATTTAAAGTACTCACAAGAGATCCTTGCACACTGTAGGCACTCACCTATGGTTTGCTGTTGTTACCATTAGCAGTAAAATTATTTCACTTGAGGCTCAAGCAGCCAGTGTGCTTACCCCATTTAGAGAAAAGGAAATTAGGTGCAAGATATTAAATTATTTGACTATGGTCATTGTATAAGTAATAAGCCAACTTGTTTACTCCTGGACCCTGGCCTGACAGACATGAACAGCCCCAAGAGAAAACACGGTAGACGAACATTCTCTGCTGGGCTCCACAGACAATGGCCTTGGTTTTGTTTCTGCAGTGGCCACAGTCTACCTTTCTGACCTTGATTCAATCACTTAACCTCTCTGAGCTTCGGTTTCTTGACCTGGAAATGGCTTGATATAACCTATAATGATATAACTTTGATATAATCTATAACCTATAATGACATATTCTCCAGGTCCTGTTTCGGCCTAAGATTTAATGCAACGTTTCCCCTCCACACTGAAAACGGACAAACTTGGATTTTTCATTGACTTTCTTCCCTTTCTCACTCCCACGGCTGACTTTCTCTCACCCACCCCGACAGGCTTAGCCTAATGAATCATCAGTGAGCAAGTGCAGTCAGGAGAACGAGGAGGAAAAGTACTTAGATAATGGAGACTTTTTTTCTTGTACTACCAAAAAGCCTTCTTCCCAAACCACTGTTGCTATGGAAACTTTTCTTCTCTGTTCTTTATTGGAAAGGAAGGCCAACTTATTCCTAAAATTAATGACTTTCTTACTTTGGGAGGCAGAGAGATCATCCTTGAACTCCTCAAATAGATTAAGTGCTTGTTAACAGTGGCCCTGCATTTTTTAAGGAATAAAAATAAGCACCTCCTTCTTTCTGTCCTCTCCGTTAGCTCAGATTCATCTGGTGGGCAGGAGGCTCTGCCCACTCCAGGTGGCCACTCTGGCCCTTGTTTGTAACTGAAATGTTGAATGCCTTCCCCTCAGTCTGAGAAATTTTCATTAGGAATTATGAGGAGCAAAGCTCAATTCCCAATGTTGTTGTTTCAGATAAAACAAAATCCATAGAAGGCAAATAACTTGCTTAAGAGCGCACAGCTAACGAATGACAGAAACAGGGATAAGATTCTGCCCCGACCAACCCCACTCACCCTTACTCAAGGCACCTGTCCACCCCTTTGGGAGATGGGAACCTCTAGGTTTGCAATTGTGTGCATAGGGCCTCAGTGCTGGGGATGCAATGCCAGGTGGTCAGAAGTGAGGGGGAGTGATCAGCAAGGACAGGGGCAGCACAGCCCTGCCTCGCTTGGATACAGTCCCAGGCCGAATCTAATCTGAATTAATTTCCAGAACTCAACCTATCAAATCAGACAGGCCCTGATTGGTCCTGAGCATTTGTATTCATTTGCTAGAAGACATTTCGAAAAATGGTGAGAGTGAGGGGGCAGGAGAGGATGGAAAAAGAAAGGTAGGTCTAAATCTCCAGAGCAAACAATTAAGAACATGAACAAGAAGTGTACTGATGGCAGCTGAGAGTTAGCATGGAGATTTTAAATGGAATTACATAAAAAAATAATAAAATAAAAAATATATCTTTTAACGTATTTTATTCTTTTTCAGAAGAGTACAGGATGATCTTCGCTGTGGTATCCAACGTGGTAGATTTGTGGGACTACTCTGGAAGGTCACTGATGCCAAGAGTTTACTTATTTTGTCTCCTTGTTTGTACATTCAACCACAAGCTATCAGAGGCAAGGGCAACAAGCCCAGGAACTTCTCAGCAGAATGTCCACACCTCACTTACAAGTAGGGCAAGTTCTGAAGTGGCCATGGTGTCCATCAGGGAGAGGTATGGAGAAAGACTCCTGTCTTCCAAGTACTTAGTAATGAAGGAACTAAGAGTCAAATGTGAGGATCCATGTGAAATGGACCAGAGCCCTGGATCAGAGCCCCTGGAGAGACAGAACTGTCCTCAGCCAATCAGGCCTGGACCTGACCTGACTGAAGGGGCAACTCCAGACAGAGCTGGCCAGAAGGGGCGCATGTATCCTGAGAGCACAGGAGAGACTGTGGCCAGGTCCTGTTGGCGGTTCCCTTCCTGCCAGGCCCAAGCCTACACCCTGACCTGGGACTCGCTTGCATGGCCTGTTGTGGGTGTGTCCAGAGGGAGGCCATTCAATATCGAGATCATAGTGTGACAACGTGCTCCTATTCTGACTCCAGGGCTGCCAATCACACACCTACTTATCATTTCATTTCCCTGGCCACTCTAGAGAAAGCAGTGATTGGAGGGCTTCTCTCTGTGGACACCTCAGCAATCTGCTCCTGAGAAACACGTTAACACAATGGTTAAGAGCTTAGGGGTTGGACTGGATGGACGGGGGTTAAACGTGGCCTTGACTGCTGACTACCTGTGTGACCTTGTGCAGACCACTAGACTCATGATCACTCTACTTTTCGTTCTAAAGCACTAAGTGGATGTTCTTGTTTGATCTACCTGTTTCCACAACCTTCTCCCTTAGAGGAGCAGCTACCCTTAAGAGCCTGTGAGCTAGACATCTGAGCCTACAGGGTGCAAGGAAAGGCCAGGCCAGGCCTGGGGCAAACGCACAAAGGCCAATCAATGGGAAGCCGTGAGGTGGCCCGCTGGCTGCATTCGGGTGATAGTCCTATGAATCTCAGGTTAGGCCTTTTGATTCAAAAACCCTAAAGACTGGTGGTATCAAATACCTACTGTGTTTTTGTAGAAGAAATACAGCACCATGTTGGCAAGTCGGGAATAGCACCAATGTCCGTGAACAATTAAGAGTCTCTGGAGGTATCGGAATCTCGGCACTGCAAAGTCGCTGGCCATCACTGCCTTGAAATGGAGAGGAGTTCTCATTATTGGTGATGTCTCACTCCGCCTCATGTCTGTCTTATCTCCCCCGAATTCAAGGTAGAACATGGATGGATAAATCCAGTTTGGAACACCGTGTGCAGGTGACTGCCAAGGCTCGCTTTACCATTGTTTCCCTTATTATCTCCTTCAAATAAAAAAATTCAGTCTTGACAAGCACTCTAGTTCAGGGATATCACCTTATAGGACTCAAATATTTAAGATTTCCAATACATGTAATTGATTGATTTTTAAAAGTGTTTGCTTTGTCTTTCCCATGCTTTCTTTCATAAGCCAAAAAAAAAAAGCGGAGATGAGCACAGTTTCCCTGCTTTTCTCCTCCCTCTGATATTTTATTCATCTAAAACATATTAGGATCTCAACCCAAAGATGAACCAAAGCTGCCCCTTTTGTACATGTCACAGACAGATGGTCAGCTGTCCTAGGAGGTGCATTTTGGGTCATTCTCCTCAGGAGTCAGAGGCGATAAGAGAGGCAAGGCCCATGGCTCCACTGACATCCTCGTAACCCAGTCCCAGGACGGCCACTGCGGGGCACTGGACGTGGACAGGAGGGAGTGGGGACAGCAGGCTGCCCCTGTCAGCAGGAAAGATGTGTTGGGGCAGGAGCTCCCCTTCGCTTCCTTGGGCACAGTGCTCTGCACAAGTAAGCTAACCAGGCCAGACCAATGACATCAAAACGACACCTTTTGTGCCCAGAAAAACTTGGAACATACCATATAATGAATTTCTCTATTTGGAAAAAAAAATCAAAGAAAATGTCAGGAAAAGACAGATTTACACTTATCTTTGGAGGGTTATTCCATACAAAAATGTAAGTCTGCTTTTAAAATTTAACTAATTTCCCTACATTCAAATAACACCCAGAAAAGAGCACAGCACACTTGATGTATTCCTTTCTGTGAAAGAGAGTAACGTCTTTAATACATGGCAGACGTTTGAAGCCTCAGAACTTCTGCTTTTTGAACTGAAGGATTTAAAAGAAAATACTCTCTCTATACTTCTTCCTGTTAACACATAGGGGTTTGAAGGGCTTTGTGCATTCCTTAATTTATTATTCACCATTTATTTCATTATTTATTTCATTTGTTTCATTATTCATCCTCTCAAAACTCATTTATTAAGACCCTTCTATTGCCAGACTTGGACCCATGAGACAGGGTCCCTTCCTCAACAGAGTTAGTCTAAAAATTCAGCCGAAGGGATGGTTGTCAGAAAGAAGTTAAAGAGAGGAATGTGAGGTAGACCCCTAGACTGTCTTTGAAGAAGCTCCAGCCCTTGGGAACTGCAGATGGACCCCTCCTACCAGGCCGTGCCTGCCTCTCCAGCCTTCTGCCACTCCTTCCCACATCCAAATCTAGGTCCTAAACCCAATGCTCACCCTTCTGTCAAGGTGGCCTTCCCAAATGCTTCCAGCCAGGTTAGACCCTCCTGTGAAATATCCAGCACAGAAAATAGTGTTTCTCTTTCATAGCACTTATTACAAATTAGGACTATTTGTGTACATTTAAAAAATGTCTTCCAAGGATGAGCCATAAACAGCCAGAGAGAAGGCAATGACTCACATTGCCTTTCTCTGCTTCACTTACTCCACGAAAATATACTTATAGGCAGACATATTTACTGCACATTGCTTCATAAATAGGAAGCTTCTACTTCTTATCTTCTACTTATTCTACTTATTCTTCTACCTTATCTTCTACTATTGGCTTAGCAGAAGGCGAGTATCAGTTGTATTGAAGGCCAAACCTTTAGCTTTGTCAGACAGAGCCAACAGGAAAGCCAGGACAGATTGTGGCGTGACAGGACAAGGGGCCAGTGAAGGCCAAGTGGCCACACAGGACAGCCCTGATTGGTCTTTACCTGCATGCCCTCCTGGCCTGAGATTCCCACACCCACATCTGCCACCTGGATCATGCTGACATCATTGGCTCCGTCTCCTAGAAACAGCACAGGCAGGAAGAATCGTTTAAGTTGAGATGCACAGGATCAGATCCTGTTGGGTTGATGGGTCTTTACAGGGACCGAGTCCTGTGAAAGGGTCATGGGCAGAGCGAAGAAAAGGCACTGCAGTGTCTGCCCTGAGATAACTGAGTGAAGCTGTCAGAACATGGTGTGAGGTCTGGAACTACCAGCCACACTAGGAGATGTTGGAAAGGAGGCTGGAGTTATCCCTTTTTATTTAGTATTCACTCTACATCATTGGCTCATACACCAACAGGGCCCTTAACACAGTGTCTGGGACAATGAAAGATGCTATCATCACCTTCATCATTATTATTTACTGAACTACCCTGGTCTTTATCTCATGTACAGCACATTAGTCACAGCTATTCCAATTCATACTTACAGGAGCAGTTTTCTAAACTGAGAGAGGAGGCTAAATTCTGCCCCGCAAACAGAAGAGTTCTTTCTGCACCTTATTACCAGCTAGCTTATTAGCGACTATGCTCACCTGTGGGCTCTCTGAGGGGGCAATAAAGGAGAACTTCTATTTATTCAGTCAAACTGCCAATAGAAACGTGTAGGAACACAGGGCATAGGTCAGAGCTCTCGACACCTTTGGGGAAAGGCAAGCAGAGACTTAAAGTCATTGTTACTCAGTGATAGTGACCATTCTTGGAAGGGGACAGCAGAAAGGGCCAAAGCATGGAGAATCTCTCAAGCTGCAAAAATCCAAAAGCACAGTTAAAGTCAGAGTAGCTCATAACATGCCTACAGGATGGCTCTCTTCTGTGATTTTTCCGTTCTTTATTGCACTGAGTCCAACACCAGCGATCAGTCAGTATTTGTTGAACTGAAATTCTGTGAAGCAATAGCAGTCTCTACAGTTCTTCCCAGAATGTCCCATTCACAATGAGACACGGCAGCCTCCTCTGTTCTCTGTATCATAAACCACTGGATGCCTGGGAATGGATCACATCAGTGTTCTAACTCATGGTCAAAGAAACGAGCTAAAGTTCTGATGGGTCATTTCTTTCCCTTTCCCTTTTGAGATTCTATTTTGTTTCTTCTTTTCTTTGTAACCAGCCAAAGCTTCATCTCCATTTTCTTAAATGAACACTACACATCAGTGATTCAGTGGCTGAGCCAGGCACTGACCAAGCTGTGACAATGTGGTTTATCAATCACATCTTAAACCAGCCTTACCAGGGGGACACGGATCCTCATGTCACCACTTAGGACAGGAACTCAGAGGAGCAAGGTTGGCGGTGAGCATGCAGACATGCAGACCCAGCCTGAAGACTCCTTAGCTCCTGCCTCCAACACTTGCCCAGGGAGACCAGAAGGCCCTCCAGGCACATGAGGGCAAAGGTGGTCCTGAGGCAGCTTCCCTCAGGAGGGCCCCACCCCCGGAAGAGCTGCCTGTCTTCCCTCAGCCTGAACCAGGGGACCACAACTGAATATGTGCTCACATCTGTGCCAATCTCACTCCCCTCCATGGCCCTCAGGATTTGCAGAGCTGTCTCCATGATGATCACATTAAGGCCACCAGACCTCGGACCCAGGTTCTACACTGGCCTCAACTCTGTCCTGATGAGGTGTCCCAAGTGCCAGGGTGACAATCCTCACATCAACAAGTAGGGGCTGTCACAGACCTTTTGCAGAAAATACTGTAATTATTACTGATTGGTGAGGATGTTTTATTTCAGAGCCAACTCTCACCTGGGTATGGCTTTTATATTCAGGCAGACCAAACTTTATAGCTGGGGATCATGGGGATTACCCTTTCCTCAGGCTACCTGCAGCCTTTCCTGGTTCTCACCAGCAGGTGGCACTGCTGAGTCCCTGAACCTGGCTGGAGAAGACTTGACCCAGCTGTGGGTGGGATGATGCCTTGCAGGGGCAGGTCAGCACCATGTAGCACTGGAGAGGAACCCAGAAGGCTCTCCAGGCCAACAGTCTGCATGGAAAAAACACCATCAAACACACAGTCGTTAAGGAAATGGCATAACATTTAGCAACTATTCATATCTTAGGATGGATTTATTTAATTAGATGCTTGTCTTGGAACAATGAGCAAAGTAAAGCTGACAAGAGGCAATGGGAATTCTGATCACCAATCAAATCTGTGGATCCTTATGGCATTAAGAAGCCTTAGACTCCAGGTGGCTCATGGTGACCAGAAGAACTCGCAAAGGGCCTTCTTTCTATGCTGGCCTGGGATAATGCTTTGTGTGCAAGACTCTGCTATCGCTGTGGCTGTCTGGGATGGGCAGTTCTCTAGTCTCCTGTCTCCCAGGAAACAGTAAAAGCTCCATCTTCTTAAACCACGTTGTATTACTGACCTCCTAGTAAGTAGCTATAACTGTTGTTAATCTATTTTGTGGCTTTCACATCTAAGCTTTATATTTGGAACAGGCTGCCTGTTTCATTGCATTGGGTATGATTTTGTGAGTAGAAAAAAAAGCAAGGAATCATTTTCCCATTTTATAGTATAGCATGGAAGGGGTAGGAAATTCAGGATGCATCAAGAGGAAGCAGCTGCAAGAGATGGGGGCTGCTCATTCACACACAGACTCATCAGGTCAGCCTCGATACTTGCCTATGGCCAGAGTCATGGCCTTGAGCTTGCTTCTGACCAGCTTCACCACCATGCTCTTCTGCAGGGGTGTCGACCGACAGCAAAGGACTGACCGGCACTGCTTAGCGAGAAAAAGAAATTTATCCTCTAGATTTTTCTCAAGGGCATAGGCCAGACTTCTCCCATCAATCACAAGGCTTGGGCTGGGGTCAGAAGTGGTAGACGTGGAGGGGGCGCCGAGAGGGGAGAATCCCACGCTCATGTTGTCCATAGTCTTCTGAGGAGTGCTGCAGGGGCTTGTGGACCGCACGTAGTGTAGGCACTGGTCCAGCAGGGCTGCGCATGCCTCCTAAAATGGACATGAGAGGACCGTGCAGTTCACTTGGCTGCATGCAGACCAGGTGACCCTCCCCACACATCTGGGTCTGACATTGTCCAGGGCATCAGGCTGCAGGTTCTGCCCAGAAGGCCTCCCTCCAGAAACTGGGAAGTTAGTTGAAGAGGATGACTTTCCACAGAGAAGAGACCGAGCTGGTCTAGGGTTTCTATAAGATTTTCCTTTATTTCCCATTATACCCTGTAGAGGTTGAAAGAGAATGCCTTCACTTTGGGAGGCCTAACAATTTTGTGGCTAGATTGCTCGCTGATTAGGCAGAAGGGGCCTCACATGTACTTCTCCATAGTTCTCTGAGGTCCTCATTCAGCCCCTGAAGAAGTGTAATCATCAATGTCTCTCTAAGCTCTCCAGCTGACCAGGAAAATGAAGTAAAAAAAAAAAAAAAAGCATAATTACTAAGCCTTTTAATTGGCAATGCTCTTCCAAAACTCTATCTGAATTCCAGAAAGAAGAGGAAAACTTATTGAAGAATCTGCAGGTCAGGGGACAGAGACATCGGAAGGACAGCTGTTTCCAGGAACAGACCCACTCTGGGGAACTCAAATGGTTCCTGGTCCTCCATGGGCAGTGAGCCCACCGAGTTAGTGACCAGTTTCCTACAGAGTATGGAAATCAAGCTGTGTCCAACAACTTCTTACTAAGGACCTTTTATATTTAGGAAAGTGAGTGAGACCAGAGAAAAGAGGATTGGAGAAGACAGTTAGCAGCCTTGGGGCGATAGGCAGGCAGCCAGACATGCAAACACACATAGTCACACACACTCATGACCACAGCAAGTCGCAGATCAGAAGGTGAAAAGTGTTACTGGATACAGACAGGGAAAGATTTGCTTCCAGCGTGGGGTTGAGAGTGGTAGCAATTGGGGAAGGCTTTGAAGAGAATGTGGGACCTCAACATAGCAATCCATGAGTTCCCTGGTCCTAGCACAGAGCACTGACAAGGTAAGACGGAGCAAGCACACACCACCCTGTCTCCCTCACTGATGCAGTGATGGCACCTGGACAGAATTCACAGAGCACTTATTCAAGGACTCTGGAAGGAAGGAAGTAGTAGCTGTTGGATTAGGGAAGAAAACCAGCATTCCAAGCACAATGACCAGGTGGCTGAGTTTTCCATTTTCACTCTGGCAGCCTCTGGTCTGGACCCATCATAGAACCTGAGAGTGGGTACCAATGCAGGGACAGAGGGAGCTCCAGGAGAAGCCCTGCGGGTCTGGTTGAGGAATGGAAAAAGGAAGTCCCCATGCTCAGAGAAGATGGAAGAAATTTCATTTTAATTTATTTTTCTCTATTCTCTTGACCCTAGCCCCAGGCAATTTTCCCATGGTGGCAGTGGAAAGAACAGCAGTGGCAACAGGACTGTCTGTGCTGAAGATTCTGAGGGAGATGGACATTCTCTTCTGTCCGTGAAGCTGTGGTCCCACAATGGCAGGATAACTGTTGCCTTCCTTCTTTCTGTTCAACCCCCACTTGGCCCTGGAGGTAGATGTCAGTGCAAAGTACAAAGCAGAAAAAGGTCACTCAAACCCCAGCTTCCTTGACATAGGACTGAAAAGGGGAGTCCCAGAGAATGGGAAAGTACTGGAAAGACTGTGAAGAGGGAGGAGCTTGGCTAACTGGCCCCATGATGTGGTTTATTAATTCCTGCGCTCACCCACAAGCTGTGCACTCATGGACATAATCCTAAACAGCATAACAAAGACTTTTCACAATTGAACTCTGGGGTAGATTGTTACTCAAATTGCAAACTGACCTCAGGGTGGCAAAAATGTGAGACAGATTCTAACAGCTGGGCAAAGGGTGAACAAAACTGACACTGAAACCAACACAGAGGCTGTTGAGAGCAGGCAGCCTGAACTCAAGAGGGTTGATCACCTGTGTAAAAAAAATCCACATTCTTCACAGAATTAAAAAATGACCAGAATGTCATTCAAAATGCCCACAATATAACCCAAAATTTATCAGCACACAAATAACCTCAATGTATGTGGAAAAAGACAATCAACAGAAGCCAATGCCAAGATGACACAGATAGTGGAATTATTTGGCAAAGGCTCTGAAGAAGCCTTATTCTCCAAGAGGTAAGAGTGGGCATTCTGGAAATGAATGGAAAGGAAGTCTCAGGAAAAATATAGGAGATATAAAGAAGAACCAAATAGAAATTTAAAAAACAAAAACACATTAACCAAAATAAAAAGCTCACTGGATTCTAAATAACTTATGTAGATACTCTGCCCTCAAGGAGGGAGACTACAACTCCACATTCCTTAAGTGTGAGCTATACACAGTGACCTCCTTCCAAAGAGTACAGTATAGAAAGGGGTGAAAGAATTAGTTTACAGTGGAGAATCCTGACAAATATAACATTAACAATGATAAGTCATGTTGATATGATGTACCATTGATATGTGATGAAATGATGAAAATGGCATTTTGTCTGTGGCCTTCTTCCCCTAAACCCACTGCCCTACTCATGAGAAAAACATGAGACAAATTCCCATATCGGGGCATTCTACAGAATACCTGACCAGTACTCCTCAAAACTGTCAAGGTCATCAAAAACAAAGAAAGTTTGAGAAATTGTTAAATCCAAAAGAGCCTAAGGAGACACAATGACCAAATGCAATGTGGTATTCTGGATGAGATGCTGGAACACAGAAAGAACATTAAGTAAAAATTAAGGCAATCTAAATATAGTATGGATTTTAATAAGTAATGATTTACAGATGTTAATAATAGGAAACATTGGGTGTGGATTACATGGAAACTCTCAGCACTGTCTTCACAATTTTTCCTTAAATCTAAAACTGTTCTACATATATCAAGTTTATTTTTTAAAAAAAAACTCACTAAATAGGATCAACAGCAAAATAAAGATAACGAAAGAAAAAGTCAGTGACTTCAAAGAGAGATCAATAGAAATTATCCAATTTGAATAAGAAAGAAAAAAATTGAAAAAATGAAGAGAGCATCAGGGATCTTTGAGACAATACCAGAAGGCCTAACATTCACGTTGTCAGTCTAACGAAGAAGAGAACATGTGGTGCAGAAAATGTGTTTGAAGAAATGATGGCTGAAAACTTACTGAATTTAATGAAAGACATAACCCCACAGATTCAAGAAGCTTAGCAAATCCCAGAGTATAAATCTAAAGAAATCCATGCCAAAACAGTCATAATCAAACTGATTAAAACTAAAGACAAAAAAAATGCTCAAAAACAGCAAGAAAAAATGATTCATTAGTCACAGGGTAACGATGATTCAGATACTGTTGATTTCTCACTAGAAACCGTGGTGAAATAAAGACATTCTCTGTTGAAGATAAGTAAGAGAACTTGTTGGTAGGAGACCTACTTGAAGGGACGTGATAAAGCAAGCTCTTTCAACAAAAGGAAAATTATGCTGCAAGGCAACCTGGAAATGAGGAATTAAAGAAGAGCAACAGAAATTGTAAATATTTATGTAAATATAATGGACTGTTCTTTTCCTCTTGAATTCTTTAAAATAGGCTTTTTGATTGATAGCAAAAATCATAATATTATCTGACGAGGATTTCAACGTTTGTAGCTATAATATATGACACCTACATCATAAGGGGAAGAGAAGACAGACATATGCAGTGACAAGATTTCTTCATTCCACTTGAAGTGACAAACGACTGATTCAAAGTAGACTGAGAATTTAAGTATGCACATTAATCTCTAGAAAAAACACTAAAAAAGTTAAGTGATGTTGAAGAAACACAATAGACAAATTAAAATAAAATACTAAAAAATGTTCAAATAACCCAAAAGAAGATCAGAAAGGGAACGGAGAAACCAAAAACAGAGAATAATAAGAAAACAAAAAATAAAATGGTAGAACTGAATACAAACATATTGATAATTAGACTAAATGTAAATGATCTAAGCATATCCATTAAAAGGGACTGTCAGAATGCATTCAAACATGATCTACCTGCCAAAAAAAGCCTTATTTTGAATGTAATGCTATAGGTAGATTAAAAACTAAAGGATGGAAAAAGATACACTATGCAAATACAAATCAAAATAACTGAGTGACTATGTTGGGCCAGAGAGTAACTATTTTAGGATTTGCAGGTCATTCGGTCTCTGTTGCAACTACTCAACATTGCCATTATAACGTGAAAATAGCCAATGATTGTACATAAGATCAAAGGCAAGGCTGTGTTTGAACAAAACCTATTTATAGAAATAGGTGATGGGCTGGATTTGGCCCATAGGTCACAGATTGCTGAACCCTATTATATAAGAATTAACCATACCATCTACAAACTGGATCTAACTGATCCACCAGCCAACAACAAAGCAGAATACACCTTCTTCTCAGGTGCGCGTGAACATTCACCAAGACAGACCACACCCTGGGCCATTAAAAAAATTAACAAATTTAAAAGAATTAAAATCATAAAAAGCATATTCTATGACCATAATGAAATTAAAACAGAAATCAATAACAGAAAGACAACAGGAAAATCTCCAAACACGTGGAAATTAAACAAAACACTACCAATTTTAAGACATAATAAAACCACAGTACACCATAGTATTGGTGAAGGGATAGACACATAGATCAATGGAACAGAACAGAAAGTCTATAAATAGATCCACACAAATAGAACCAATTGATTTTCAACAAAGGTGTAAAGACAATTCAATGGAAAAAAGACTTTCAACAAAAGGCGCTGGACTAATTGGACAGCTACATGTAGAAAAGTGAAGTTTGACTTAAACCTCACACCTTACACAAAATTCTACACAAAACAGATTGTGTCTAAAGGTGAGATATTAACCAAAAAAATTTAGGAGAACATATAGAAAACATATTTGTGGTTAGGCACATCTTAGATCTGACTACCTAAAGGATGATCCATAAAAGAAAAAGTTGATGAATCAGACATCATCATCCAGCTTGAGGAGACGCTTCAAGTGGGAGCTCACTGGAGGAATCAGAGCCCAGACCAGGATTTTACGAGAGGTAGGTACTCCCTACATACTGGGGGATTTAATTAGATAATGTGACTGGATGAAAACCTTCAGTGCCCATTGGGCCATCCATGAGACAGCCTACATTGTTGTGAGGACTTTGATGTGTCCTGAGCTTCCAGGTGATCTCATGAAAAAAATTTCTGATACTGTTGACATGGATACTTTATCAGGAAAAAGCAGGTTGAATTTTGCAATAATAAAGCCCAGATGTGTGTTCTTTGAAAGAAATCTAAGAAATTCCAGCAAATTCCGCATCCTCCAAGGCAACAATGAGCATGTTCTAAGTGCCAGAAACATAACACAGAGGTGCAAACAGAGAGGCAGAGGGAAAAGGCCCACCTCACAGTGGCTGCCAGAAACGGAGGCTCCCTGGTGGCCTTCCCACAGAGTTCTGCTGTGGGTGCTGGCCAGGCACGTGGCTGCCTCAGGCAGAGCAGGGCCTCCTCTCAATCCACCTACCCGGGATTCAGCATTCAGGGTGATGATGTCCTCATCATGGTCCAGAAGTTTGCAGGCGTACGCAATGTTAATGGCTGTTTCTTGTTTGTCACCGGTGAGAACCCAAATCTGCAGTCCTGCTTGACGCAATTTAGTAATGGTTTCGGGGACTCCATCCTGTAGGCGGTCTTCAATCCCAGTGGCACCTGGTCAAGTGTACAACAGCGTGGGTGAGCCCACTCCTCACGTGCCCCAAGACCCTGATGGGGTGTGGATGCCATATATCAATACACCAAAGATGTCCGCATGGCCCTGTAGACTGGGATCTGCTTGAGATCTGACTCATTTGGAAGCACTCTTTGATGACTCATCATTTCAGGACAGTGGTGGACACTTACAACACCTTTCTTGACTTGACACAATCGAGGATGCATAGGAAGAACTGGGAGGCACTGAACAGAATTCCTTGTACCTACAACAAAGCACCTTCAATGCTTTCTTTTAACTTTATAGATAACTTGGAAACAAAGCTTGTGGGGAAATGGTGGCAATGACCACATTCTGAGGGATGGAAAAGTTTTAAGAATTACCCATCCCACATAAAGCTTCTGGTGAATGACATCCACAATGTTTGCTCTCAGCGATGCTCGAAACAGACTGCACAGGCCCATTATTACTTGAAAGCAACATTATTTTGAATGTACTTTTCCCACAAATACAACGAATAAGAGGTGAGTTTTCCATTTAGGTCTCAGGATATTGGTAAAAATATACCACTCAGTGGGAAATGTGCTCTCTAGGCCAGCCTCAGTGTTTTCCTCTGTTTCCAACTTGGTGAGATGGTCTCTACCTTCCCTCTAGAGGTGTGTCATTGACTGAAGGCTCCTCATCAGCCCTGCCTTTCTCTTTTATGCCAAGCTGTTCCCTGTGCTGGGACGTGGCTATGAATGTGTCCCCTCCAAATTCATAGACTGAAGCCCTAATTCCCAATGTGACGGTATTAGGAAGTGGAGCCTTTGGGAAGTGATTATGTTATGAGGGTGGAGCCGGCACGAATGAGATTAGTGTCCTTATAAGAAAAGACACAAGAGAGATGATCTCTCTCCACCATGCAAGGATACAGAAGGAAGATAGCAATCTGCAAACAAAGAAGAAGTTCTTTATCAGGAAGCAAACTGGCCAGTACCTTGATTTAAGACTTCCAGACTCGAGAATTGTGAGAAATGAATGCCTGTTGTTTAAGGCACCCAGTCTGTGGTATTTCACTATAGCAGCCTGAAATGACTGAGAAAAGCCCATTCCCTTTCTCCTCCTAGAAAGGACCAGATGGCAGGTGCAAGGAGGATGGAGTCAAGGTATAACACATGTACAAAAAGTGCCCATTTCCTAAATGATACCCTTCATTGTGCTTTCACAAATCACACATACGTGTAACCAAGGTCAGGATAAAGAGCTCCTCAGAAGCCGCCTTCAGGGGCAAGTGTCTTCTGTCTTCCACCTCATGCAGCCTGTGTGGTGTGTTGGACCTGGGCCTACCTCCCACTTGAGGAATGCACCAGAATGTTAAGTGGGAACTTGAGAAGGACCCAGAAAGGAGGAGGGGATATCGTACCCCAGCTGCCCTCTGCTCTGAACCATGGAGTCCCCATGGGAAGGACCAGGCAGAGGTGTGGGGTTCGAGGTCTACTTAGGAATGAGACCGCATTATGGTCCATGCTCACTGTGAACACCTCCCTGACCACTCAGGCACCAGGAGGGCAACTGGTCTTGGCCTCTCCACTCTCGCAGCCCTCTGGCTCTAGCACGAGGAAGAGTGTGTGCCTGGTCTCTGACTCCCTATCTTCACCATCCAACAGAGTCGTCATTGTTCAGCGCATCCTAAGTGTCACTTCTTCTGTGACATGTTCCCTGACATCTGGTGAAAGAGGGTAGGATGATCAGGCCTGCCTCCATGTGTTCATAGTGCCTTGTTCATACTTAATGCTAATAATAATGATTATGGAATAATCACAATGACAGCTAACTTTGATGGATTGCTATCTGCCAGATAAAAATTTGGGCAGCATCCCTAACATCTGAGTACTACAATTATCCCCATGATACAGACGTGGAAAGCAAAGGTGAGGGAGGTGAGCCTGCAAGGAAAGGGCCAGGATTCCACGCACAGTATGTCTAATGTCCCAAACCTCTGAACTGCACGTCTGCTCTGGGATAATTCTTCCATGATGGTGTGGTGCTTCGTGTATAACTCATTCAATTGTCACCCTTCATTAGACAGCAACTTCCTACAGAAGAGACCGTGTCTCCTGTCTCTGTATCTTGGCCACTCAGCCAGGGCTCCTTGGTAAATGCCCACCATTTAAGAAAGAAAGCAAGGAAGGCCTCACAGATGAATTCAAGGGCAGAGGGAGTTTGACCCTTTATGGAAGACCTAACACCTTGAAAATATAACTTATTTATTTCAGGACTTAATTGGCCAAAGTAATGGGCCCCCCACTGGGTCACTCAGCTGACCCTCACCTATATAAAGTGCAGCTTTGAATCAAACACAGAATATTATTGATATTAGAAACAGAGTTAGGGAAAGTATGTTTGTCTCAGCATGAAATATGGCTGAGGATAAAGAGTAAATTCGAGGGAACAGTCCTTTTAAAATGATCTGGAAGCACAGCATCTTTCTCCAGCTCTCCAAGGTAGCTGTTGTTAATATAATGTATGTGACTTTGAGTAAATGTCACCTTCTTTACAACCTGATCCTCGGGAGAACCTGGCATTTTGGGTATTATAACAAGGGTGCAAGCTAGTGCCTCCAGGCCTCCCTGTGCTCAGATATAGGCAGCTGTTAATGGGAGGGCAAAGCTGAGGAGTTTCAGATGACACTTGGAGAAACTAGCAAGAGTGCGGAGGAAAGTGAGCAGAACATTGTCCTTTGAATTTAGGTTCTTGGCCAGAACATTATGAAAAAGAACATTTCAAGAACACAGCATGAATGATAGTCTTTCCTTTGTGGTTCTCTGATGTTATTGAACATGAGAACCTAAATGAAAAGATCTAGAAAGGGGTATTTGGCTATGGGATATTAAAAATAGAAACAGCTTACTTCACATTTCTCAGAAATGAATCTGAGGAGCTGGGACACAGTGCCAGTGGATAAAGCTGTAGGGAGCATGGTGGTGGTGGCTCTCCTGTTTTCCAGCTCAGGCCTCATCCTGAACCATAAATATCCCAGGCTGCAGGAGATGGTATGTGTTTAACAACCAGCTTGCAGGAAGAGGCTGTCTGATGCACTTGCCCCTTTCTGTGGTGCAAATACCCTCACCTTGGCTTGGATTTCAAGCTATCAACATAGCGTCAAAGGCTATGCAACGTTCCTGAAAATTCATGCAACACAGCAAACAGTGATTGCAAAATTTCCAAAAATTTATCAACAGGGTCTCACCAACAGGGATGAGCAGGCCCCAGTACACTGCTGGTGCCCACTATGGACAGTCCAGTGGTTCTTATTTTTTTTAAAAGTAGCACTTTCTTTTTTGTTTTTTTAAATGAAGATTGGCCCTGTTCCTAATCTTCGTCTCTCTTTTGTTTCCTCCCCAAAGCCCCATTACATAGTTGTATATCCTACTTGTAAGTCCTTCTTGTTCTTCTATGTGGGATGCCACCACAGCATGGTTTGATGAGTGATGTGTAGGTCTGCACCTGGGATCTGAACTGGCGAACCCCAGGCCGCTGAAGCAGAGTACGTGAACTTAACCACTATGCCACCAGGCAGGTCCCCCTGGTTCCTGAACTGACCCATCTCAGAGCCATTCTAACACACTCCTGGAGAGAAGCATCAGCCTCAGGATGACAGTGGAAGGTGGCTGAATCTGAATTCTGAAAATCTTCACTAGCCAGGACATAGACCTGACCCCAAAAGAAAGAATGGGGACAGGGATAAATAGAAAACCATACTTGTAGAAGTTTACATAGTTGCCTGAGTAAAAGTTACAGAATCCAAGCTAGAAAGCAATTCCTGTGAAAAAGATCTAGGAAGGAAGACTGATTTCAAGTTCAGTATAATCCTAGGGTATACTAGGGCTATCAAAAACTTAGGACATGTTAACAGAGATATAGCATGGGGGCCGAGGGAGGTGATGAATGTCCAACTACCAGAGAAAGTTTGTAGAAGAGGCCAGCCAGGCTGTAACAGATGTGGGAGCAGTAACCTGAGACTCATCAGCATGCTGCTGCTGAGGGCTGGACTCAGTACCTGCACCTTGCTCAGTGCTTCACTGCATCCCCTCTGTTCACCCTCACAGGATTATTACCCCGCAGGTAAGGAAAAGACCTCATGGCCAGTAAGTGCCAGAGCCAGGACTGGACAACCAAGCCAGGGCTCCTAGACTCTGAAAGAAGGAAAGGTAGGCATGCCTGAAAATATGGGTGAAGAAGGGGATGGCTCAGGGTGGGTCTGGGGGGTTGCTTACAACCCTGTCCTCACACAGTTACGGTCTCGTCCTGTAGAAAGGGGAAGAGATTGTGTATGCATTGCTCCAGAGGGTGGGACCAGCGCCCTCTAGAAGGCAGATTTCATTCCATTCAAGAAGTCAGACTGTCAAGGGAGAGAGGCTACCCCGGAGGGAGAGTGCTCCATGGTGAAGTGTCAGAGGTTGGGCAAGCGTGTACTGCACTGCAGGCCAGGAGAACCAGCCGGACCCCTGCTTAGCCGACAGGTCTGATCAACAGGGTCTTTCGGAGAAGCACATTCTAGATGTGAAGAGTTTTAGTTCAGTAAATCAAAACTTGGCCGTCCAGAAGACACATAGCTGTTTTCCAAGGGTTTCTCTGAATTCTCCCCAGGGACACTGTTCATGGCATCTCTGCCTCTGGATCCTGGGGCTGTCCTGAGTAGTGCAAGGCCTCTTACAGGACACCATAAGCAAAACAGAACATTATATAGTATGTGTATACATTATGCTATTAAATACATGAGTTAATATGAATTAGATATTATATCAGATATGCATATATAGGTATACAGACATCCCAACTCATTTGCCAAGGGAACAAGGCCAAATGAATTACAGCCTTTCTGTGTGAAATGAAAGAGGAACCTGTTTCTTCGTGCCCCAGGAGTACCATCTGACCATCAGACCACAGGATGGGGTGTGTGTATACATAGCAGGTCACAACTAGCTCCTGGTGAGGACACACAGAGCACACATACAGAGGCTCAAGTAATTTAATAATGCTTCAATAAATCTTAACTATTTTAAAATATTAAATTAAATATTAAAATAAACATTCAAGTAATAAATACTTTTATAAATACTAATAAGAACACAGTACCAAATATGGGCAAGTTTTAGTAAAAGTGAGTCTGTTTTCTTTTCATCCAAACTGAATCTGTGAAACATTCATAAGATGTAAACTAAAGTGCAGCCAGTTCTGGGGTCCAACAGTTTCTTTTTGTCTCGGGGGTAAGCGGCATCAGTTGTTGAGAAGCCTTGCTCCTCATCTCTATTTTTGGTAGGAAAGCAGGATTTAAGGGGAGGCAAGTCGGCTGCCCTTGCAGGATGCCTGGCGGGGGACACATGGAATTCCACAGAAATAGTGGACCACGGTGAGAACATTCATTCAAGGACGATCCCACCTGAAGATCACGCTAGTGTCAGGCCAGGCCTGTGCAGAGTTGTCAGTGGCTAGAGCTGTGTCACCTCCTATTGAGGACTGTCTCTAAACTCCACACTGCTCTACGCAACACACGTTGTGAGTGTAATTACCCAGCAGATGCAGATTCGTCTCCAGGCGGATGGCAGACTGAAAGAGGAGCTCCTCACGGTTGTCCAGGGAGGATTCTGCTTCCAGGTGGCTTTGCAACCAACAGGCATACTCTTCCTTACTCAGAACCTATGTGAGACACACTAATGAGTGCCCACAGGCACTGAGCACTGCTAGGGCACCGTCAGTGTGCCACTCACAGAGCGGCCCCCACTTACCCTCTTGGCGATGCACAAGGTGCGCAGGCCTTCCACCGCATACAGGTTCAGGTAATTCTGAGTCATGCTTTGGATTTTCTTTTGATGCCTTCCTCTGGCATCATCTAGGTTGGAATAGAAGCAGAAACATGGATGAGTAACAACAACAGAGTCCAGAGATCTCGTCAAGATGGCGGAGGTAGCAGACTCTGAACTCATCTCCTCCCATGAACACAACCAGGTTATAACTATTTTTGGAAAAATTACCATGGATAGAAAACTGGAAACTGGATAAAAAGAACCCCCACAACAAGGGACAGTGCTGACTAAGGTGGAAGAGGCAGGAATTCCTTCTGGAGAGAAAAAAAGCCTCCTTCTGGAGCGGAAAAGTTTCTCAGCCAGCCAGGCAGGAGCCACCCTAAGGTACGCAGCCCTTTCTGGAGGAGTGAGGCCTGGAATGAGGGCCAATACTGCTATAAGCACCCTTCACACTCAGCACAACTGAGATGAGCGTCTTAATATCTGGCTTCGGTGGCCATTAACTGCAGTGGGGATACCCCCAGAAAAGCTACTGGATGAAAGCCCAAAAGACCCGGGCCTTAAAGGGCCCATGCACAAACTCACCCATCTCAGCAACCTAAAATCATCAGAGAGAAGGATGACAGTCCTGGTGAAAAGAGACTCACCTGGTGGGCTCTGAGTGCATGTTGGTGAGAGGAGAGACCTCTCCCGAGACTGAGACCTTGGTGATGGCCATTGCTGTGACCTGGTCCAGGCATGCTGACACAGACCCTGGCAGACGCCATTGGAGTTTTCCCCCTGGCCTATTATCCCAGGGGTCTGCCACACCCACTAGAGCACAGATTTAATCCAGTTCAGCCAGGCCAGGCAGCCCATCTTAGGGACCAGCCTGGCCCAACAGCAAGCCCTCAGGCTACTTGTTGGCCTGCACTGACTGGGTGCCTTGATCCTCTACAGGCAGGTGCGTGTGTCTGCCTCTGTGGGGGAGGGCCTGTGTGGGGGCCAGGTGAACTGTGGGGGATATTGCTGGAGAGGTGGGGGCCTCTGCAGTGTGGCATCAGGGTATGCTCCAGGGGGGTGGGAAGTGTGCACGGACCAGGACTGTACTGACAGTTTGTGTGGTCCTGTGGGGGGTGAGGCTTATCAGTGGAAGAAGACCTGTGCTTCACAAATAACCATAAAAAGGATCAGCCCCACCTTCCAAACCTGAAACAATTGGGTGTTCCCATGCCTAGGGCCAGCCCCACTCAGCTGCACTCCTGAGAGAACTCACAACAGCCTTGTAGGCCTGAGGTCTATAGGAACTATAAGCCCATGAGCCTAGCAACCAGCTACACTGGGTACCTACTCAAATAACAGGAAAACAGCAACAAGAGTGTGCTGTTAGACCTAGTAGACAATGGTGCAGAGGCTCCCCAAACTGGATTTACAAACAGCCTGCCAGGGAGGGAAAGACTAGAATCCGTGGGTACCTGCATTAAGAGCAACCCTGTTACAGCAGAAGAACACAACTAGCCCATTTGGACTGGTGATGAGAGGGAAGCACACTGCCGGGCCTCAAAAGGCAACTCTTACATAAGGCCACTTCTCCAAGATCAGGAGACACAGCTGACACACCTAATACATAGAAATAAGCACAGAGAAAGAGGTCTAATGAGGAGACAAAGGAATACATTCCAAGCAAGGGAACAGGACAAAACCCCACAAAAAGGACTAAATGAAACAGAAATAAGCAACCTACCTGAAAAAGAGATCAAATAAAAACTAATAAGGATGCTCACAGATATTGGGAGAAGACTGGATGAACACAGTGAGCTCATCAACAAAGAACTGGAAAATATAAAAATGAACCAATTAGAAATGAAGAATACAATACTGGAAATGAAAAATTCACTAGAGGGACTCAATAGCAGAGTAGAGGATACAGAAGAACAGATTAGCGAGCTAGACGAAAGACTAGAGGAAATCACACAAGCTGAACAGAAAAAAGAAAAAAGAAATAGAATGAGAACAGTCTAAGGGAACTCTGGGACAATGTCAAGTGCACTAACATTCGGATTACAGGTGTCCCAGAAGGAAAAGAGAGAGACAAAGTGGTAGAAAATTTATTTGAAGAAATAATAGCTGAAAATTTTCCTAACCTAAGGAAGGAAACAGACATCCAAGTACAGGAAGCACAGAGAGTTCCAAACAAGATAAGCCCAAAGAGGCCCACACCAAGATACATTATAATTAAAATGTCCAAAATTAAAGATAAAGAGAGAATCCTAAAAGCAGCAGGAGAAAGGCAACAAGTGACATACAAAGGAAAGCCCATAAGACTATCAGCAGACCTCTCAGCCAAAACCCTACAGGTGAGAAGAGAATGACATGACATATCTAAAATGCTAAAAGGAAAAACCTACAGCCAAGAATACTCTATCCATCAAGGTTGTCATTCGGAATGGAAGGAGAGATAAAGAGCTTCCTAGACAAGCAAAAATTAAAGGAGTTTATCACCAAGAAACCAGTTCTACAAGAAATGCTGAAGGGACTTATTTAAGCGGGAAAGCAATGACCACAAATAGGGATACAAAAATTATCAAGCCCCCCCACCCCCCCAAAAAAAACAGGCAATAAAGTCACTAGTAAAGGTAAAAATATAGTAAAGGTAGTAGATCAACCATCTGTGAAGATAATATGAAGGTTAAAAGACAAAAGTACTAAAATTACTTATTCCAATGATAAGAGGGTAATGGAGAGACACACACAAAACAAGAGATTACATATGATAACAAAAACATAAAATGTGGGAGGAGGGGAGTGAAAAAGTAGAGCTTTAGAAAGAGGTCAAGCTAAAGAGTCTATCTACTCAATGTAGACTGTTATAAAGATAGAATATTATATAGGATCCTCATAGTAATCACAAATCAGAAACCTATAATAAGTAAGCAAATAAGTAAGACAAAAGAAATCAAACATATTACTAAAGAAAGCCATCAAACCACAAGGGAAGAGAGCAAAGGAAAAAGAAAGTAACAGAGAAGAACTACTAAAACATCCAGAAAAAAAAGTAACAAAATGGCAATAAATACACATTTATTAATAGCTACATTAAATGTCAATGGACTAAATGCTCCAATCAAAAGGCACAGGGTAGCCAACTGGATAAAAAAACAAGACCCATGTATATGCTGCAAACAAGAGACACACTTCAGACCTAAAGACACTCACAAACTGAAAGTGAATGGATGGAAAAAGATATTCCATGCAAATGGCAAAGAAAAGAAAGCAGGCGTAGCAATACTTATTTCAGACAAAATAGACTTTAAAACAAAAACTGTAACAAAGGACAAAGAAGGGCATTACATAATGATAAAGGGAGCAATCCAAAAAGAAGCTATAACACTTGTAAATTTCTATGCACCCAACATACGAGCACCTAAATATATAAAGCAATTATTAACAGACAGAAAAGGAGAAATAGTAACACAATAATAGTAGGGGATTTGAACACTCCACTTACACCAATGGATAGATCATCCAAACAGAAGATCAAAAAGGAAACACTGGCCTTAAAGGACACATTTGACCAGATGGACTTAGTGGATATATATAGAGGATTCCACCCCAAAACCACAGAATACACATTTTTTCAAATGCACATGGAACATTCTCCAGGATTGATCACATATTAGGCCATAAAACAAGTCTCAATAAATTTAAGAACATTGAAATAATACCATTCATCTTTTCTGACCACAAAGGTACGAAACTAGAAATCAACTACATGGAGGCAATCAGAAAAGCCACAAAAATGTGGAGATTAAATAAAATGCTACTGAACAATGATTGGGTCAATGAAGAAATCAAAAAATTCCTGGAGACAAATGAAAACGAAAATGCGACATGCCAAAATCTATGGGATACAGCAAAAGCAGTTCTAAGAGGGAAGTTTATAGCAACTCAGGCCTACCTCAACAAAGAAGAAAAATTCAAAATAAACAATCTAACAGTGCATCTAAAGGTACTGGAAAAAGAAGAACAAACAAAGCCCAAAATCAGCAGAAGGAAGGAAATAATAAACATCAGCAGAAATAAATGAAATAGAGACTAAAAAGCAATAGAAAGAATTAATGAAACCAAGAGCTGGTTCTTTGAAAAGATAAACAAAATTGACAAACCCTTAGCTAGACTCACCAAGAAAAAAAGAGAGAAGCCTGAAATAAATATAATCAGAAATGAAAGAGGAGAGATTACAATGGACACCTCAGAAATACAAAAGATAATAAGGGAAGACTATGAAAAGCTATATGCCAACAAATTGGATAATCTAGAAGAAATGGATACATTCTTAGAAACATACAACCTTCCAAAACTGGACCAAGAAGTAGAGAATTTGTATAGACCGATCACCAGTAAGGAGATCAAAACAGCAATCAAAAACCTCCCAAAAAACAAAAGTCCAAGACCAGATGGCTAACCTGGTGAATTCTACCAAACATTCAAAGAAGACTTAATACCTATCCTTCTCAAACTCTTCCAAAACTTTGAAGAGGAGGGGAGGCTTCCTAACTCATTCTACGAAGTCAACATTATCCTGATACCAAAACCAGACAAGGACAACACAAAAAAAGAAAATTACAGGCCAATATCACTGATGAACATCAACGCAAAAGTTCTCAAGAAAATACTAGCAAATGGAATATAGCAATACATTAAAAAGATCATAAGTCATGATTAAGTGGGTTTCATTCCAGGGATGCAGGGATGGTTCAACATCTGTAAATCAATCAACATGATACACCACATTAACAAAATGAAGAATAAAAACCACATGATCATCTCAATAGATGCAGAGAAAGCATGTGACAAGATACAGCATCCATTTATGATAAAAACGCTAAATAAAATGGGAATACAAGGAAATCATCTCAACGTAACAAAGGCCATATATGGCAAACCCACAGCAAATATCATTCTCAATGCAGAAAAACTGAAAGCTATCCCTCTAAGTACAGGAACCAGACAAGGATGCCCACTTACCCCTCTCTTATTTAACATAGTATTGGAAGTCCTAGACAGAGCAATCAGGCAAGAAAAAGAAATAAAAAGGATCCATATTGGAAAAGAAGAAGTGAAACTGTCACTCTTTGCAGATGACATGATTACAGAAAACCCTGAAGAATCCACTAAAAGACTTTTAGAAATAATAAATGAATATAGTCAAGTCACAGGATACAAAATCAACATAAAAAACCAGTTGCGTTTCTATACAATAACAATGAAGTAGCAGAAAGAGAAATTAAGAATAAAATCCCATTTACAATTGCAACCAAAAGAATAAAATACCTAGGAATAAACTTAACCAAAGAGGTGAAAGATCTGTACATTGAAAACTATAAGACAATGTTGAAAGAAATCAACGGTGACACAAAGAAATGGAAAGATATTCCGTGCTCTTGGATTGGAAGAATTAACATAGTTAAAATGTCCATACTTCCTAAAGCAATCTACAGATTCAATGCAATCCCTATCAAAGTTTCAAGAACATTTTTCACAGAAATAGAACAAAGAATCCTAAAATTTATATGGATCAACAAAAGACCCCAAATAGCCAAAGGATTTCTGAGAAAAAAAGAACAAAGCTGGAGGTATCACACTCCTGGATTTCAAAATATACTACAAAGCTATAGTAACCAAAACAGCATGGTACTGGCACAAAAACAGACACACAGATCAAAGGAACAGAATCGAGAGCCCAGAAAGAAATCCACACATTTATGGACAGCTAATGTTCGACAAGGGAGCCAAGAGCATACAATGGAGAAAGGAGAGTCTCTTCAGTAAATGGTGTTGGGAAAACTGGACAGCCACATGCAAAGAATGAAAGTAGACCATTATCTTACACTGTGCACAAAAATCAACTCAAAATGGATTAAAGACTTGAATGTAAGACCCAAAACCAGGAAACTTCTAGGAGAAAACATAGGCAGTATGCTCTTTGACATCAGTCTTAGCAGCATATTTTCAAGTGCCATTTCTGACCGGGCAAGGGAAACAAAAGAAAAAATGAACAAATGGGACTACATCAGACTAAAACGCTTCTGCACAGCAAAGGAAACCATCAACAAAACGAAAAGACAACCTAACAATTAGGAGAAGATATTCGCAACCCTTACATCAGATAAGTGGTTAATATTCAAAATATACACAGAACTCATACAGCTCAACAACCAAAAACCCAACAACCCAATTAAAAAATGGACAAAAGATCTAACAGACAATTCTCCAAAGAAGATATATGGATGGGCAACAGGCACATGAGAAGATGCTCAACATCATTAGCTATCAGGGAAATGCAAATCAAAACTACAATGAGGTATCACCTCACTCTGGTCAGAATGGCTAGAATTAACAAGACAGGAAACAAGTGTTGGAGAGGATGTGGAGAAAAGGGAACCCTCAGACACTCCTGGTGGGAGTGCAAACTGGTGCAGCCACTATAGAATCAGTATGGAGTATCCTCAGAAAATTAAGAATAGATCTACCATATGATCCAGCTATCCCACTGCTGGATATTTATCCAAAGAACTTAAAAACACAAAGGCATAAAGATACACGCACTCCTAAGTTCATTGCAGCATTATTCACAATAGCCATGACTTGGAAGCAACCTAGGTGCCCATCAAGGGACGAACGGATAAAGAAGATGTGGTATATATACATAATGGAATACTACTCAGCCGTAAGAAATGGTGACATCTGGCCATTTGTGACAACATGGATGCACCTTGAGGGTATTGTGCTAAGTGAAGTAAGTCAGAAGCAGAAAGTCAAATACCGTATTATCTCATTCATAAGTAGAAGATAAAAACGACAGACAAACACATAGCAACGGAGATTGGATTGGTAGTTACCCAAGCGGAAGAGGAAATGGGGGAGGGCAAAATGGATGATTAGGCTCACATGTGAGGACATGGACTATAATTAGTTTTTGGGTGGTGAATATGATATAATCTACACAGAATTTGATATATATTATGATGTACATCTGAAAGTCATATGTTATAACCTGATGTTACTGCAATAAAATAAATAAAAAAAGAAACAACAACAGAGTCCAGCAGAATGCCCTGGACCACTCCAGAAACCTCTGGGAGCTCTGTATGGTGCTGAAATCACTCTGCACATGCCACAGTTCATGCTGCTGAGAGTGTAGCACCATCCCAGAGGCTCTACTAGGAAGCTCTTCGCACCCAGCTTTTGGGCAGCTTCCCATGCCACATTGTAAGGTCTCTAGAGTAGTTACACTGAGTGAGACAGAAAGTAGAATGGTGGTTTCAGGGGCCGGGGAAGGGGAGAAAAGAAGAGTGTTTAATGGGTAAAGAGTTTCAGTTTGGAAAGATGAAGAAGTTTTGGAGATCTGGTGCACAGCAATGTTAATATAGTTAACACTACTGAACTGTATTCTTAAAAATGGTCAAGATGGCAAATTTTATGTTATGGGTTTTTTTTTAATCACCATTAAAAAAAAAGCTAACAAATTAGCTGTCAGTTAGTAAGAGTTCCCCACACATCCCCCTTTCTCTGTTTTCTGTAGACACAGATGAGGAGCAGACTTGCTGCTTTGCTTACTATACCCAACTGCAGAAGAGCTGGCTTTGAGCCTCACCCAACCGTAGAATCCATGCCAAGGTGACACACACCTTCTTACCTTCACCATGTTCTTGTGCCAACAATTATGAGTGGGAAGGCAGAATGCACTTTAGTTTGTTCATGACAAAAGTGTGTGATGAGTGTGTTTTGGGGCCAGTGCAGGGTAACTGGCCCTTATGTATACGCCTTGCTCTAGGTGGCTGCAATTGGAACACTGGGCCAGAATTTTGTTGCAATTCATTAAGCAGGTATGTCACAAGAGCGTCCTTTCCTGGTGATTTACTCCAACAATCTCCAATAAGGGCATGTGGGAAACCTCTGCACCAGTAGATTTATTCCATGTCTATTTCATTACTTGTAAATAGCACAAACTTTCATATAAAATTTAAAGTAAGAGTTAGCTGTTATTTTAAAAGGAATCTCATAATATTTTTGACTGTTCTAATATCCCTTGTTGAAATGAGCAGCTCATATAAACAAAACCTCATTAAGAGTGATCTGGCATCATTTTGTCCAGAAGGTAGGCATAAATGGAGGTGCATATTCTTCCTCTGTTTATGAAAAATCATACTTAATTAAATATGAAATTTCTTTCCCCAGAACACCAGTAGTGTTGCCAGATAGAATATAAGATGCCCATGGGGCTGGCCCGGTGGCACAGCAGTTAAGTGTGCATGTCCCACTTCGGCAGCCCGAGGTTCGCCGGTTTGGATGCTGGGTGCAGACGTGGCACCACTTGGCAAGCCATGCTGTAGTAGGCATCTCACATATAAAGTAGAGGAAGATGGGCACGGATGTTAGCTCAGGGCCAGCCTTCCTCAGCAAAAAGAGGAGGATTGGCAGTAGTTAGCTTAGGGCAAATCTTCCTCAAAAATAAAGATGCCCAAATATTGTATAGGACATACTTTTACTGAAAATATTATTTGTTGTTTATCTGAAATTCAAACTGAACTGGACATTCAATACATTTTGCTTGCTAAATCTGGTAACCCCACTTACCAGTGGTGAGGCCCCTGGCTTGGGGAAGGCTGTCTACTACCCAAGGTGGCCCCTTTACAAACTGAACCTGGGAGGAACACTCTTACCTCCTGGACATGTATTCTCCACAGAGAAGACAGCACCCCCAAGGGAACAAAGAGTCGTTCTTGAAGGCAAAAACATCTTTTTTATGTGTATAGCACAGATATACATATAGTACATAAACAGATATACAGAATATCTGTGGCATTACAATGCCATGGGGGGACAATGAGAAAAAAAAAGTCTAAAAAGCCTCGTTAAGGGGTCAATAATGAAAAAAAGAGAGAGAGAGAAAGTTGGGAAACACTGCCCTAGATTACTTTGCTTTAGGAATTTAAATTTCCTTAAAAGATGACACTCAAAGTCATCTTAACTTTGGCTACCATTTACTCCTGATAATGTGATAACACTCTTAGAAGGCCATGATAACATTATTCCAGATTCTGACGGTTCCTTGAGCAAAGACCTGTCTGTCTGGGAAACGCTGGAATTCCAATAATAATAATAATGATAAAGTTCTTTGGTCCTCCAGAGATGGGAGGAGATGGTTGTGCTCCAGGGAAGGAGAAGAGCGCAGGGGCTGGGATGCTGCGATTAACCACATCAGTCAGAACAAAGCTAATGGAGCAAGAGGCAGGCCAGGCCACTGGACCCCAGGTGTCCTGGAGGAGGGTAAGGTCACACAAGAGGCCACACAGAGGCGTTTCTGTGCAGGGCAATCTGCAGCAGGGCCTGGGGACAGACCCCCCCAGCCCTGAGGGGAGAGAAGCAGTGACTGCTCCACTGTCCCACTGTTTTTAAAAT
Organism: Equus quagga; assembly: GCF_021613505.1. Taxonomy (NCBI): domain Eukaryota; kingdom Metazoa; phylum Chordata; class Mammalia; order Perissodactyla; family Equidae; genus Equus; species Equus quagga. The sequence goes on along the minus strand of NC_060268.1, from coordinate 74,787,687 downwards.
TGCTCCTCCAGACTCAAGGACACACAGCTCCTCGGCCACGTCTGGGAAGACCTTGCTCCTCATTCTTAGGTGGCTTCTCCCTTACAAATCCTCACTGCAACAATGGCTGGACAGTCACTGGGAAAAACCAATGTCAGGGTTTGTAGGATTTCATTCTTTATGAATGCTGGGATCCCTCTAAATTCGGATGGAGGGCATAGGAGAGTGCAAAGAACCTAAGCTCAAAGTAGAGGACCCCCGAGGAGCTGGGAAGATATTGAGCCCTGTCCTAGGGAGTAAGGATGTGGACCCCCAGAGTGATTCGGTCAGCCCGGCTCTCCTGCGCTAATCTCAGACTACAGGCACTCCACATTCACTTTGCATTTTAAGTGATATTCATGCAATATTAGCCTCTTCTTCCTGATCTAACACAAGGCAACCCAGAACCCCTGTGGCTTTTCTACCTATGGTTCTAGGAGAAATTCTGGGTCCAGAACACAGCTGATTGGGTAATGGAGCAACATCACTTGAAGAAGTGGAATCAATGCTACCCAGCGTCTGATCGGCAGGTGGTGGCTGTCTGAGGGGGCCTACGCAGAAGTTCCTTGAGGCCACATGTGGGTCCTGGAGGGGCCAGGGCCACAGTGTTGGACAGTGACAGCTCCTGTCAGTCTGTTAAGATGACTCCCATGTCCACTGACCTCAAGACACAGCAGGCCTGAGATAAGCCCTGCTCCTGCTGAGCAGTGCAGATGGACACTGCAGTGGAGCACAGGCTGCTGGCTTGAGTCCCCACCACACACCACTGGCAATGCTCAGGACCCCGTGAAGGGGCCCTCAGAGGAAGATGCCCACTCCTACTCAGGATTTTAAAGTGTGTTTTTAAATTGCTTAAAGTGATATTTCCATTTCTTCTACACATTAGAAAAATTTATTTCTCCAACAAGTAGTTTCATCTCAGTAAGATGGAAAATTAAGAAGGAGAACTCCCTCCTTCACTCATGTATGCATTTATTGATTTATTGAATAGCAGCAATGTGTGAGGTCCATGCGAGGTGGTGGAATACTCTCCATCCTCACTCTTGGAGGAGGGGGGAGCAGTCTAGAAGTTTGTGCCTTAAAGACCAGAAAGACTTAAAGACTGAAGCACAGGCAAGTGAATCTTAAGGGGAAAGAGCCAGAGAAAAGGGAAAGGAACCTAGCTTATGCTTATGCTTTATACAAGCACAAAGATAGGGGTACTGTGCTACGGGCTTGGGTGGGGGCTTCCTGTGAGGTCGGCATCCTGGTTTCCCTCGTATAGGTGGGAAACAGAGGCACATAGAGAGTGACTTGTTCAGGGTCACCCAGGCCTTCAGTGTAGACCTGGGATTTGAACAAAGGTCTGTAGGTACTGCGGTGGGTGGAGTCCCTGCTTTCTACCTGATCCCACATAGCTTCCTGTCAGGGCAGGCAAGAAACAGTCATGTCCTGCAAATCTGACACGTTCCCTCTAACACAGTCACGTCCATCCCCAGCTTAGCCTCCTCTGCCTTATTTAATAAAAGTGGCATGAGCTCTTTGAAGAAAGATGTTGGATTAAATCCAAAGGGTAACACTCATGTGTCCTAGTTACTTTATCACCTGCACAGCTTGGCCACAGCGCTGTTTCCTGAGCACAGATCAACATCTGCAGGTCTGCTCCTCTCCACACCCCACAGCAAAAGTTGAATGATTTATGCGTAATGCCAGGGTGTTACCAGTGGATACTTCAACATGACCCCAGAGCCATCCTACAGCCCCTGTCTTGGGAAACCACTGGGGTCTCTGAACATCATGAATCCTAATTTGCCTGTGTCTACATGTAGATCTTCCCTATCCAAACCTGTCTGAACCACAGACCACTTGGCAATTCCCAGAGGAAGGAGGAGATCTGCACAAACGGCTTATTTTTAATTTGCCCCTTCAATGTCATGGTTTGGGCAAGGTGACAGTTACAGCAATGTCATTCTTTTACCTATTTCTTCTATGGTGCAACAGATAGGAGGCTCTGCTCCTTCTCATCTGCAGGTACCTGGATGTGGATGGTAATTTCCTCCCAGGGACCCACAGTAGGAGATGGACAGCAGCAGAGGAGATGGGCGCAACAGCAAAGCTACACTGGTGCTGCAGGATCAGTGGAGGTGCTGTGAGGCTCCAGCCTGCACATGGGCTCCCTGCACCCCTGACCTTGATGTTGACTCTGACTTATAAGAGTTTTGTTTGCTTCTGCTTTGTCTATAAATTTGAGACTTTTTACTCATTTAAGAAAGTGCATTGCCAGCTAAGTGAAAGTGTGGCAACTGTGGCAACCTTCTCGGTTGCTCTGGGTCCCTGGAACAGCTCAGCAGGGCTCCCTGCCCCACCTCGGGGGCCTTTCCTGCACCCCTGTCCTACCCTTGCTTGCTAGTGCTGGTCCAGGCCTTTTACATCCCTGACACACTATACGTGGTAAAGTCTGAAACACAGCACTCCATTTAACTGTCTTTACTGCAAGGCTGTGGGATATGACAATGGTTATTTTTTTTTTACAATAGAATGAAATCTCAGATAATTGCCTATTTATCTGTTTTTCTTTGGTATGTATGCAAAAATCAAATTTCAGAATGAAGAAGGCTCTTGGAATGCAAAATCAGCCTGTGAATTGGATTCTCTGTCCACCCTATGGCAGAACCACTGCAGGGGTGGAAAGGCAAAATTCTGCCCTCCAGAAGGTTATCTCCATGAAAGCCCATCCAAACTGTTTTTAGAGACGTATTTGCAAATTTAGCTCAGCTGCTTTCGGGAGGCAGCAGCTCTGTGATGGGAAAAAGGATTTCCTGTCTGCAGAGATCCTCCAGGGCACTTTCTCACAACAAAGTGGTCCTGGCCTTCAGAGCGACGAGTCCTGTTCCAAGGCACTGAGAATATGTTCTGTTCTGAGGCAGTGCAATTATGGAGAGAGGACCATGGGAAGTAAGGCATTCCCTAGCTCCATCCCAGGGCTCCGGAAAGACATAGCCAGCATACAGGTTTTTCCAGCAGGTTGTACCTAGAGCTGTTTCCAGGATACAGCAGATAGGTAGGCTGTGGTGGTCAGGCAGAGCAGCCACGCAGGGTCCCTCCCTCTGCTAGTATCATCCACCTCCACTCTGCTTCTCTCCCTAGAGATCAGAAGTGCACTCCTTTGTTCTCCAAGTGCGGAGAGTGGGTGACCAGCTTTACAGTGGCGACCAAGGTGCTTCCCTCCCAAGTCCCAGAAGCATTGCATCTGGAAAGAGGTGAAGCCCTTCTGCTTGGTAAAGTTCCACCCTCTACACCAGTGGTTTTTGAACCCCTCTTTGCCAACCTAAAAGTTATATGGAACTCTAGTACACAAAAGAGACCAGGAAGGGGCTTCTCTGCTCTAAGCTGGGACAAAGAGCAGGGGGCAAGAGGTCAGCAGCCTCCACTATGTGGGCCCCAACTGTGGACCGAAGCGGCTCCACAAATGGACTAAAAACTGTGGCCTGGGCCTCACAGCTGCTCCAGGTCCGGGCAATCAGAGAGCAGAAAGGAACTTTCTGGAACATTTAGTCTGAAAGTTCTTAGCTTTCATTGTCCAGATTTTAAACCTGATGCCTGGTCTCACCCCCATTGTTATGAGAGGAGTTCAGGAACTGAAGCCCTCCACCCCGTTCCCCAGTGCCTTCTAGTCCAAACCCTTCAAAGGCGGAAAGTGCCATGCAGAGACGCAAATCTCGGATGGGGACTGCTTAAAAAAGAATTAATGAAAATAACTTTATCCGTGGGACGGGACTGGGGGAGGGTTTGATTTCTTGGGATTCTACCTGGGGCTGGGGGTGCAGCCAAGCGAGGGAGCTGGATACCTGAGGAGCAGGGCAGCAGCAGGTCCATAATCACGGAGTCGGCCCCCTTGGTGTAGACGTAGATCTCGTCCGTGAGCGGGTGCCGAATCACCACCGACATCCTCTTGCGGATGGAGTCAAAACCCAGTGTATGCAGGAGCTCGAAGGTGAGCCTGCCCAGGTGGGGAAGTTCCACGGACACCTGGTCATGCAGCCGGTCCGCCAGCGCGCAGTTGTAGGCCCTGGCGGCATACACGAGCGCAGCCTCATCAGGGCTCTCGGCCTCATAGCGCAGCTCCTGCTCTTGCTCCTGTGCCTGCTCTAGCTCCCTCTCCTGCTCCTGCTCCCGAGCGGCCGGCTCCGGAGACCAGCCCTCAGCCCCGCTGCTGTAGCCATTGCTGGTGATGGCTGGGGCGGGCTGGCCCAACCTCTCCTCCAGTCTGAGCAGCGTGCTATTGTTGGATAGGGTGGACAGAAAGCTGGACCCCGACTTATGGGTGGACTTGGTGGCCAGGCTCCCAATGCTGCTGCTGCCCGAGGTCAGGCGGCTGGGTGTGAACCTCCGGAGGAAGTCTTCTATTGTCTTTACCGGGGACTTCAGCTCAAACCTCCCCCTCACCTGCAAGAGAAGCAGTCAGAAAAGAGTTGAAGTGTGTTCCCCAGAGGCCTCACCCCGATTACCACTGGGCACTCCTCCACTTCCCCAGTGGGGGCTCCAAGCACAGATATCCCATTTCTCAGATTTCCGGGCATGCAATGAAAATTGCAGCCAGAGCCAACATTTCTTCCTTGAAACCATCTCTTGGCCTCTTCCACTTCACTTAAACCAAGATTATCCAATATTCATTCTTTTAGGATGTGATCATCAGAGTAGCCACAACTGAGGCTCCGGATTGACTCAGTGGAGTGTGTGGCTGGTGGTGTCCGCACGCTTTGAGACCTCTGCTGGCTGTCCTCTCACTGCAGTGTTCCACTGCTTTGCAGAAAAGGTTCAGAGGAGTGGGCTTATCATTGCCTGGCGTTGCCTGGCACAAAAGCCAGCCTTTTTTGTTTTTAATTAAAAAACCATTTAACAAAAGGTCAATTTATACACTCCTTTGAATTATGTCCATAAAAAATTTAAATATACAAATAACCTTCCGAAACCCAAAAGAATCTTTCTAAACAAATGAAATACATACACAAATTCAGGATCCAAATCACTAAACAAATTTTTTAAATCACAAATTATGTATCTTATAACAAGAAATGAAAACAACAAAATTACAGTTATATACAATTGTTAAAGTTTCAAGAAGCTCAATGATGGAGCAACAGAGCAACACTTCTGAGTACTGTTCAGTAATGCTGGTATAACACATCTATTTTAATTTTCTGCTAGAAAATGGATTTAGAGATACCATTGAAACAAAACATTGAATTATAGTTATCCTTAAATTTCATAATTTTGCCCACCAGTCCACAGTTGTGAATTACAGTAATAGCCTCCAGAAAAGGCAGGTATTTGGTAAAGCAAGGTACATAGGACCAAGTATTTTTCTTTTTTTTTTCTCTTTACTGCTTGGACAAAGTGATTTTTTTAACTGAGTTCATAATAGTTTACATCATTGTGAAATTTCAGTCCTACATTATTTCTTGTTCATCATCACATAAGTGCTCCACTTCGCCCCTTGTGCCCACTCCCCACCCCCTTCCCAAGGTAACCACTGAACTGTTTTCTTAGTCCATGTATTTGTTTATAGTCCACATATGAGTGAAATCATATGGTGTATGTCTTTCTCAGTCTGGCTTATTTCATTTAGCATAATATCCTCCAGGTCCATCCATGTTGTTGCAAATGGGATGAATTTGTCTTTTTTTATGGCTGAGTAGTATTCCATTGTATATATATATATTACATCTGCTTTATCCAATCATTGGTCGATGGACACTTGGATTGTTTCCACATCTTGGCTATTGTGAATAGTGCTGCAATGAACACAGGGGTGCATATGTTACTTTGGCTTGTTGATTTCAAGTTGTTTAGGTAGATATCCAGTTGTGGGATAGCTGGGTCATATGGTATTTCTATTTTTAGTTTTTTGAAGAATCTCCATCCTGTTTTCCATAGTGACTGCACCAGTTTGCATTCCCACCAGCAGTGTATGAGGTTTCTCCAGACCCTCCCCAACATTTGTTATTTTTAGTCTTAGTGATTATAGCCATTTTAACAGGTGTAAGGTGGTATCGTAGTGTAGTTTTGATTTGCACTTCCCTGATGATTAGTGCTGCTGAACATCTTTTCATGTGTTTATTGGCCATCTGTATATCTTCTTTGGAAAAATGTCTGTTCATATCCTCTGTGCATTTTTTGATCAGGCTTGTTTTTTTTTTTGTTGTTCAGCTGTGTAGTTTTATATATACTATGGAGATTAACCCCTTTCGGATATATAATTTGCAAATATTTTCTCCCAATTCGTGGGTTGCCTTTTTGTTTTGATTCTAGTTTCTTTTGCATTGCAGAAGCTCTTTTAGTCTGATGAAGTCCCACTTGTTTATTCTTTCGTTTCCCTTGTCTGAGAAGACATGGTATTCAAAAAGATCCTTTTAAGCTTGATGTCAAAGATCATACTACCTATATTATCTCCCAGGAGTTTTGTGGTTTCAAGACTTATTTGCAAGTATTTAATCCATTTTAAGTTTATTTTTATGCATGGTGTGAGATAATGGTCTACTTCCATTCTTTTGTAAGTGGCTGTCCAGTTTCCCAACACCATTTATTGAAGAGACTGTCTTTTCTCCATTGTATGTTCTTGGCACCTTTGTCGAAGATTAGCTGTCCGTAGGTGTGAGGTTTTATTTCTGGGCTTTCAATTCTGTTCCGTTCATCTGTGTGCCTGTTTTTGTACCAGTACCATGCTGCTTTGATTACCATGGCTTTGTACTACATGTTGAAGTCAGGGACCGTGATGCCTCCAGCTTTGTTCCTTTTTCTCATGATTACTTTAGCAATTCGAGGTCTTTGTTTGCCCCATATGAATTTTAGGATTCTTTGTTCTATTTCCGTGAAGAATGTCATTGGGATTCTGATTGGGATTGCAGTGAATCTGAAGATTGCTTTGGGTAGTATGGACATTTTAACTATGCTTACTCTTCCAATCCATGTGCATGGAATCTCTTTCCACCTCTATGTCATCATCTATTTTTTTCAATAATGTCTTACAGTTTTCATTGTATAAGTCCTTCACCTCCTTGGTTAAATTTATTTCTAGGTACTTTGTTCTTTTTGTTGTGATTGTAAATGGAGTTGTATTCTTGAGTTCTCTTTCTGTAAGTTACTAGAGTATATAAATGCAACTGATTTTTGTAAATTGATTTTATACCCTGCAACTTTTACTGTAGGTGTTAATTATTTCCAATATTTTTCCGATGGATTTTTTAGGGTTTTCTATATACAAGATCATGTCGTCTGCAAACAGTGAGAGTTTCACTTCTTCACTCCCTATTTGGATTCCTTTTGTTCCTTTCTCTTGCCTAATTACTCTGGCCAAAACCTACAGTACTATGTTGAATAAGAGTTGTGATAGTAGGCATCCTTGCCTTGTTCCTGTTCTCAGAGGGATGGCATTCAGCTTTTCCCATTGAGTATGATGGTGGCTGTGGGTTTGTCATATATGGTCTTTATTATGTTGAGGTAATTTCCTTCTATCTCCATTTTGTTAAGAGTTCTTATCATAAATGGCTGTTGGATCTTGTCAAATGCTTTTTCTATGTCTGTTGAGATGATCTTGTGGTTTTTATTCCTCATGTTGTTAATGTGGTGTATCACATTGGTTGATTTGCGGATGTTGAACCATCCCTGGTTGGTTGTATAAATCCCACTTCATCATGATGTATGATCTTTTTGATGTATTGCTGTATTCAGGTTGCCAATATTTGTTGAGGATTTTTGCATCTATGTTCATCAGTGATATTGGCTTGTAGTTTTCCTTTTTTGTGTTGTCCTTGTCAGGCTTTGGTATTAGAGTGATGTTGGCCTCGTTGAATGCGTTAGGAAGTATTCCATCTTCTCTGATTTTTTGGAATAGGTTGACAAGGATAGGTATTAAATCTTCTCTGACAGTTTGGTAGACTTCTCCAGGGAAGCCATGTGGTCCTGAGCTCTTATGTTCTGGGATGCTTTTGATTACTGTTTCAATCTCTTTATTTGTGTTTGGTCTATTCAGATTATTTCCTCTTGATTCAGCTTTGGGAGGTTGTAAGAGTCTAAGGATTTATCCATTTCCTCTAGATTGTCCATTTTGTTGGCATATAGCTTTCCATACTATTCTCTTAGAATTCTTTGTATTTCTATGGTATCTGTTGTTATTTCTCCTCTTTCATTTCTAATAGTATTTATCTGGTCTTTCTCTCTTTTCTTCTTTGTAAGTCTGGCAAGGGGTTTCTCAATTTTGTTTATCTTCTCAAAGAACCAGCTCCTTGTTCCACTGATCCTTTCTACTGCCTTTTTTGTTTCAATTGCTTTTATTTCTGCTCTGATTTTTACTATTTCTCTCCTTCTGCTGACTTTGGGATTTGTTTGTTCTTCTTCTAATTCACTCAGGTGTAGTTTGGGATTGCTTATTTGGGATTTTTCTTGTTTGTTAAGGTGAGCCTGTATTGCGATGAATTTCCCTCTTAGTACCACTTTTGCTGCATATGTAGGACCAATTTTGATAAAGGGGCTTTTCTTTGTTCCTACAATGACTTTAAATATGCTACATATCCAGGCGGGAGATTCAGCCAGCCACGCTGGAGCTCCTGTGGCTCCAAATACCCTCAAAGGTGGCACTCGCTAAAGTGTCGGAACAGAAATGCACACAGAGATGTTCATTTACAGTCTGAGGTGGGTGATTGAATATTGTGCTCCCTACATGGAACTCACTACATGTGTGACACAGGCTTCAGTTATGTTGGGGTCTCTCTCATGTATTCAGTCCTTGCAACAATGACTAGGTATGTTAGATAGGCTCTAACCTAGAAACCAAATACCCCTCCAGGGATGCACATCAGAGTGATTGAATACAGGGTGGCGGAAGAACCCAGAGGCCAGATGAGACATGCTGAGACAGCTAAGAGATGAGCTGCAGCAGGAGGCAGCTCTTACCCAGGCTGGCAGCACAAGCCTTCTGTCTCTGAGTCCTTTCCACTCAGGATCTTCTGGGTCCACTGGGGCCTCTGCAGGCCCACGTGGCAGAAGCGAGAGCACAGGGGGCCGCACTGCTGCCAGGCATGCTTCTGCCACAGAGAGGACAGGGACGCCTGGTTTACCCCACATCCCACACCAGTGGCTCCATCAGTGGAACCTGTTGGAAGGGCTGACCCAGGAGATCGGGAAGAGGCCTGGGAAAGCAAGGGGCTCGGGGGCAGGTCTATGGCATGCATCTGGCCCTGGAACACTTTTGTTTTGACCCATTTAAAGTTGCTTTGCTGCACTGTACAAATCCATGCTTGGATGACTCCCACACCACCTGGCCCACCTGAGGACTTTCTGAGGAGCACCTGAGTTATAGAGGCTTCTTTCACACATAAAAGCTTACTCCTTTTGGAAAGAACTTTAATGTTAACCCAAGCAAAAGAACTTGGGTACTGCTATGCTTTCCACCTTCCTCCTCCTCAGGTAACCTCTGATTGATTCTCAATCACTTCTTGAATGACAATGTTAAAAACCTTTATTAAGGTCAAATACTTTTACTGTGTGCCAAACCCTATTCTGAGCCCCCTCTGTAAATCCTTACCACCACCCTCATGTCCCAGATGGGATTCATGAGGCACAGGAGGGGAACAGCTTGTCTAAAGCCACTCAGCTAAGTGGTGATGTCAGGATTCAAGTCCAGGCCACTCATCCCAGAGTCTGTCCTGTCCTCTCTCCTGTGAGAGTCTGGGACCCAGAGGCTCTGCGTAGGTTGTATAAGGCAGCCTTGCTCCTGCCCCTGCCAACCCCAGGCCAGGCCAGCAGCTCTGCACCCCTTCTGTCCAGGGCTCAGAGGGTGTGTGTCTTCTCCCACTTGGCCCAATCCTGGCACCCATCTACTGCATCCTGGGATGGCACTGAAGAACCAAAGAGCTGGTTTGCCCCTATGAAGCCCTCTGCTGCATCCCCTTAAACATGAGAGGTGGTGCTGAGTGGCTCCTGCAGAAAGGAAAGAGCAGTACCCACAGGAAGACTGACAACAGGAGGGCTGCGCCAAAGGTCAAGGGCATCATGGGCTCACAGGAATACTCTAGAACTTACCTTTTGTCGTGGCTGATCCGGGGATGTGACAACCACTGTATTGCAGATGGTGAGTGCAATGAAGAAGTCGAAAACATCAGACAGCTCTGGTGAGAGGTGGGCCAGTGGGTGCTCCTGGTGCCTAGCGACGGCCAGGCACCTGTCACACTCACTCACCTTCTCAAACAGCTTTGGGTCAGGTGCAATGTCTTTCTCCTGGGAAGAAAACAGAGCCTGAAGGGTGAGTCTGACCCAGTGACCTGACAAGCGTCTTGGTGCTTGACTATTGAAGGCACCCTGACTTTACCATCAGCAGTAAACGCACCTTCATCTCACACATACACATGTGCCATTTTTATAACAATAAATTATGTGTAATTTTAATTGTATGAGAATATATCTTACATATGAAATGAAATGCATATATTCTTATATATAAGATATACATGTTCTTATTATAAAATAATACATCTAAGAATATATATTAATATAACATATCATACTCAGAAAGACTTGAAAAATCAGAGAATAGGGAAAATTTAGCAAATATCACCTCAGAGTAACGTATACTTTTTGAAAAACATGCTTCTGCATTTCTTTCCAGTCGTTTTTCTATACATTTTACATAATCAAAACATTTTATACATAAATTGGTAGTTTCCATTTTCCCCAAGACATGATATTGTCTGAACTTTTCCAGGCCTTTAAGAATTATTTGAAAACACAATTATCAACAACTTCAAAAAGGATTAGCATAATTTATCTGGCCATTCCTTTATCACCAGATACAGTTTTTTCACTGCTCTGCTGATGTAAATAACACACTGATAAACTTCTGTGTACAGAAATCTTTGCCTGAATCACTAAATTTGAAAGTTTGAGCATTTCAGATATTCTTGACCGATATTGCTAAATGGATGTCAGGAAAACTTGTTCAGGGTGGTCTCCCTCCTGCCGAGTGTGAGAGCCCCCTCCCACATACCCTATATAAACCCACATAATTATGTGGATCATAATTCTCCATCATCTCTATTTAAATGGTAGCATCTCTGTGGGTTCAGAAGGACATAAAAGAATGAGGCCACCACAGAGTGAACAAAATCGACTCAGAACTCTCTGTTCTTAAAACATTTTAGCAAGGCAAGGGAGAAAGAAGTTTTATTGGATTTGAGCTCATCTAATTAACTCCTTTTTTCATTTGGCTTTGCTTTTTCATAGTTGTCATCTTGCTCTGATGTTTTAGTTATTTCATTTGGCAGGATGGACTTCCTCTCTGTCACCCCTTTCAGTGGCTCACCAGCAATCCTCTAGCCTTAGAAGCTATAGTGAAGGGGCTGTAGATACAATGGTGTTGGAAAAGATACAGTGCTGTGGGGAAAAGGTGTTGGCCAGAAAGACTTCTGCTAACTGAGCAGAGTCAACCTCCAGCAATAGCTTGTTTGTATTACCAGGCACAGACACTTTCGTTGAATACGGCATATGGAAGTGGGAAGGAATGGTGGACTCACCATGGGACTACTGAAGGCCGTGTGCTTGGACAGCATGCTGGCCCGCTTGGCCTCCGCCCGGCTGCCCGTGCGCCGGTGCGTCTTGGTGCTCTGGATCCTGTGCATGATGCGGACACTCTGGTGGCTCCCAATGCTGCCGCGCTGGGGCAGCGAGCCCCCTCTGGGCACCATCTCTTCCTCCTCAGAGTCTGCCTCCTGGTACTTGGCTAGACGCCGGGCTGTGGGCAGAGGGACAAGGGGTGACACATCATAGGGAGGCTGGGAAGACAGATCTGATTCAGAACACTCACAACCCTCACTCTCTAATGGCAAGGCCCCATTTAAAGAGGGTTTCCACTGAGGGATGGAGGACATTCTCATTTCTCTGCTCCTTCAGTCAACCTGATGAGGTTGATATTCTCAACCCCAATTCACAGACGAGAAGGTTGAGTCTCTGAGACCTTAAGGAGCTTGCCAAGGTCACAGGACACAGAGGCAGGGAGTGGAGATGGCACCCAGGCCCGTGGCCCACCAGAGCTCATGTCCTGTCCATTATGGCACAGTAGCTGTTCCCCTCCATAAACAAGTCAAGCATGGGCAGAGATGGATTCACACAGCCCCTCCGTTCAGGTGGAGTCTTGGTGTAAATACGGGCTGGATGGGTCAGTGGCTGGGAGGAAGGCAGGGCAGACGGTGAAGGCCTGGCCCAGAGTAGCTGGGTTCCAGGCTTTGCCCTTCATCCTGAGATCATGGGGCCACCTGGCTCACTGGGGCCATCAGGATGGATTACATTGAGCATCTGACTTGCAGTCAAACAAAAATAACAGTTTTCATGCTGTGTTGAAGGTACAGTGTGGGGGCTCCTTGCTCAGGGCCTGGTGGGTACTGTCCACACTCAATCTGTACAGATGAAGCACCATGCAACAGGGGGGTTCACCGTCCTCCTGGGGTTGGGGTTGCACAGCATGGACTAATGCCCCTGGGTTTTAGAACCAGCAAGCAAAGCTCCACTGAAGAGGACCTTCACTGCGATGCTACACTCAAGCCCTTAGGGGGCGCTGCGAGCAGACGTCCCTGTGGCTGCTCAGTGAATCACAGGAAGTGCATCTGTGCCGCTGTTTCTTGCTGAGGATGGCTCTGAACACGTTTTCCTGGCTTTGCCTAGTTAGTTCAGCTTGTTCCATCATGGGTGAGCCACAAGGAGACTATTCATGAGGATTACTCATTCAAAACAAGTGATTACTCAGAACTGCAAGAGCAGGCCCAATGCTGGGCAGGAGTGCAAGGTATCCTCAGACAAGGCAGCCTGGGGGAGGGGCCAAGAGAAGGGGCCTTTATATAAGGATGCCTGTGGTGTTGGGCTGTGCTGTGGGCCCAGCCTTATATTCAGCATCTTTCTTTAGAAAGACTTTTCTTTAGAGATGAGAAAAATGGAGATAAGGAAAGAGAATTCACCTGCCCATGGTTACAAGGCTGAGTAATTGCTAACGCCAGGATTCTACCTCAGGGAGCTCCTAATTCCAGGAGCAAGATTCCTCCTGCACGCCCCACCCACTCTTGGCTGACATAAGTCCCAGTTTGGTGGCAAGTGGACAACAAGGAAGAACAAAGCCAGGACATGGGACTGTCTAGCTCCTAGGCTTGTGTGTTAGGAGCTTGGTGTCCAGCATCCTGAAAAGCACACCTGCCTGTTCCACCCTCATGCAGCAGCTGTCGGATGTTAGCCTAAAAGTAGCCATCCCTCAGGCCATTGCTGGTGTCTCTGTGGTCTGCAAGTAGACAGCAGTTTCTGACCTGAAGCTGCCTTAGCGATGCCCTTGATGACGATGAGGGCAAGGAGCGGGTGATGCCTGTCCCTAGGTGTGCACTGTCACCAGGACAATAGGTCAGAGAGGGTCATGACCACCCATGGCCTCCGTGGCCAGTTCAGGTATCTGTGAGCTGGGCTCAGTGCTCAGAGCCAAACCCAGAATTCATTTTACTAATGAGACCTGAGAGGTCAGGTCATGGGAGTAACCGCTAAAGATGCTCTTGGACCCGGGTTCCCATCAATGACTGATGGCAGCACTTCTTTAAAACAGGTTGCAGAGACTCCTGGTGGTTTCAGTCTTCAGCAGAAATGCTTTCTTGTGTCTTTCAGAGGTGATGGAACCCTTTGGTTTTACGGTAAGCATTTGACAACTGTCAAATTCTGTAATCTTAGTTGGGATTCTGCTCACTGAGCCTCAGGTCCAGCTTTCAAAAGCTGCTGCTGACCTGACTTCCTAGGTCTTTGACTCCTTCACAACTAGGCTGAGTTCTGCTTTTAGGTAAATAAGCTCTTCTGCACAAGGTTGAGGAATTACAGAAAAAGGAGAAAGAGAGGGTGGACAGCTGGTGGATGGGATACCATCAATGACCGTTTATTTTGGATGGCAAATAAAACATTAAACAAAGTAGGTAAGTTCCTATGCCTTCTTGTTTAATATGACAGCTTTAATTTTACATGGACATTAGTGGATATCATGATAATTCTTGGTTTTATAAAACTCACAAAAAATCTCTTGCTTCCAACAGATCCTTGCCACCAAATCCCCCTAAAGTACAGTTTCCTATTCTTGCCCACATGCTGTCCCTCTGTTCTATATTTGCTTCTGTTTCCATGGCAAGGTCTCTTTGATGTTCTCAGATGCCGTTTCAGCAAGGAAAGGGAAGGCTGCAGAGCAAGTGCCCCCGTCAGAGGTGCGATAGCCCCAGAAACAGGACTGTGGCACAGGGACCCTTATCATGGTGCCCTCTCCTGACTTGGGTGCTTGCTGGTTACAGCCACACACTCAGCTTATGAAGTGGATGGCTCTCCTGTGTGTTTAGAGAGGCAGAGGCAGCAAAGGGTAAGGAAAGGAGAGGTGGGAGGAGGGACCGCTTGAAAAATCCAAACTGAGTGACATTTCTTTCCAGCTCCCACAGACATTGTATTCCAAGGGAAAGAATGCAGCATGAATTGCCCAATGCCATTCTGAGAATTTTCAGCTGAGAACAAGAGGACCAATGGGTGACAACAGAAACATCTCTGTCTCTTGGAGTGGTAGAGAGACTGGGTGCCTGAGAAGTTCCACAAGGATGCCCTCCTTAGTTCCCCTTGTCTGGCAAAAAATGAATGTTTAGGCAGATGCCCACCATATGGAGACCGTGCAGTGAGTGGGTGCTGTCAGCCAAGTGGAAGTGCCTTTTCCAAAAGTGCCACCAGGCTTCGGGCTCCCCAGTTCTCTGACAACCCTTCTATGTTGTATTCTTCCTCGAAAATCAGCAATCCCTGAAGCTTGTGTGCATGTGTGAGAGTGTGAGTGTGCACATGTGTGCTTGTGCATGCAGCTTTGACACAGCAGCTTTCTGGTCCAGGACCCCCTCCCCACCCACTCACCATTTGCATCATGAGAATATTCTATACCAGACACAGTGCATCTTCGGAAAACCATCTTATTCTCAGTTAAAGTGCCCGTTTTATCTGAGAAGATGTACTGTATCTGCCCTAAGTCTTCCGTGATGTTCAGAGCTCGACACTGCAGCTGTGAGTCTGTTTCTTCATCGTACAACTCTACATCCTGGTTAATGAAGTACACTTGGCAGACTTTCACAATTTCAATGGAAACATATAAGGAAATTGGGATCAAAACCTGGAAGACACAAGACACAGAATGAATGGCTGTGAGGACCAGGGAGCTGCAGAATTAGTCCAATCTATTTAAATGACAAATGACTACAACCACAGGTAGGTAAGGACTATACTGTACCTTTCAGAGCTTAAACAGGTTGGTTTAGAGTCAGTATTGGAAAAGTACTAGGATATTGGCAAAGAGTTTAAACTAGGACAGCCTATGGTGCCAGTGCAGAGCAGAAATCCACTACTGTGTTTGAAAGTATGGTAACCATGGCTTGGATAGAGGCAAGCGTTTTCATATTACTAAGTTGTGCTTGAGAGAAGCTAGGAAAGAAAAGAGAGAAAAGAGAAAAAAATCACATGACACAGTCAGAGTCATCATAAGCAAAGTTTCCTCGCACCACAGTGGCACTCTGCCCCCAGGCTGTCCTGGGGCTCATGGCCACAGGAGTGCCTGTCCCGCAGACACAACCCCACAGTTCAGAAGAGAGTCTTTTCAGAGGATGGTTTTGTGTTTAAGGACAATTTCTGTGATCTTGTACAATACAGAGCAAAGAGAAGACGACTTTCAGAAGGATATTCAGTTATGCTTTGACAATTTAAGGATAACCTCCATGAAATCAATGTTTAATTTTCTATTTTTTTGTGGAGTAACAGTATTGAACTGATGTTGATTGGCTCAGAATATCATATCTAGACTAACAGGATTCTCCTGGTAACTTAAGTAAGTTAATGCAACACCTACCACAATACTAACCCAAGGCTAGAAGAAAATTTGCATTTACAAAAAAAGACAGTGAAGTAAGACAGAGAAAGACAAATACTGTATGATCTCACTTATATGTGAAATCTAAAAAAACAAACTCATAGATACAGAGAACAGATTGGTGGTTGCCAGAGGTAGGGGGTGGGCAAAATGGGTGAAGGGGGTCAAAAGGTACAAATTTCCAGTTATAGAATAAATAAGTCATGGGATGTAATGTACGGTATGGTGACTACAGTTAACAATACCAAACTGTGTATTTGAAAGTGGCTAAGAGAGTAAATTTTAAAAGTTCTCAACACAAGGAAAAGAACATTTGTAACTATGTGTGGTGACGGACCTTAACTAACCTTATTGTGGTGGTCATTTTGCAACATCTACATATATCAAATCATCATGTTGTGCACCTAAAACTAATGTAATGTTATATGTCAATTATATCTCAATAAAACTGGAAAAAAGTTACAGAACAGAAAGAATTACTAATAAAATAATAAGTGAATTTCTTGAATAATTCAAAACCCCATATGAATCACCATAATAGTTTCAATCTCTTTTTCCATCGAACTTTTTATGAGAACAACTAGGAAATAAATTACCACTTTGAGTTCCAAAAAAGAACCCTTGCTATTTTGGAAAGTTAAATAAGGCTGTTTTCCATTGTGTGAAGCACAAGACAGCAGAGCTCCCCTCCTAGGCAAAGCTAAGCAAATGCTCACTGGTCACTCTGTGCTCCCAAGGAGGTTGACAGTGATGCTCACAGTCCCTTCTCCACTCTTTAACAGGCTTTTTGGGCATAGATTCTCAGTTAGTGACTGGGAGTCTTTGGGTAGGCATGTGAATTAGTAATGATAATAATAATAAACAATCTCACTAAATGCAGTGTGATATCCTGAATTGAATCCTGGAACAGAAAAAGCACATTAGTGGAAACACTAGTGGAATCCGAATACGTCTAGAGCTTAATTCATGGCAAAGGACCAAAGTTGGATTCCTAGTTTTGACAATGTTCCATAGTACTATGATACATTCACATCTGGGGAGCCTGGCTGAGGACACATGGGAACTCTCTGAACTATTTTTTGCAACATGTCTGTAAATCTTAAAATTATTTCAAACTAATGTTGTGATTTTTTTTAGAAGTAATTGAATAGAAAAAACAAAAGAGAAAAAATGATAAAAACTAACCCTACAATACTTAAGAATCTTAAGAACAGCAAAGGAGAATTTTACCTTGAAAATCCCCAAGAAAAGACTCTATAAATAAATTAAGTGGAAAAACAAAATGCAGCATGTTAGGCAGGTACATTCATGGTCCTCCAGATGCAGAGATTATAGGAAATTCTTGGCAGACTATGATGACTTGAAGTTCTCCTCAGAGAAGTAAAGCAATTATTGTACGATACTTAGTACTGTTACCTGCAGAACTATTATCATGGTCAAAAATGAGTACACTGCAGCTGTGACTGGGGACAAAGAGCTCCCATCAGACTCGGGAACATCGAACAATGACTTCTTCTCTTTGTACCGCCACACCCATAGTCCGTGTCCTGTAGTAACGTTCAAAGAGAAACGTCATTTATCCAAAGGAAAAATAAGAACGCTGTAGTGCAAATTAAAGCAAAAGTTTAAGACTGTGACTCAACGCAGCCACATGTGGGTTTATCAGCTGCCTTGCCACGTCAGAAAGCAAAAGCACATGGCACTGTGGCACCCACGATCAGACTGCTGGATGGCAGCAGGACCTGGACCTTTCCTCACACCATGTTGGCACTAAATGGCACCACTGGTCATAATGCAGGAATTGAAGGTGCTGGCAGCTGCCGTGGGAAACCCTCAGAAAGGAATTTCCCAAAGAGTGCCTCATAAAATGCCAGTTTTGTCAGTAGCCTCTGGATACTGCCCATTATTGTCCCTTCTTGGAGGTTCAAAATGCACTATCACAGACTCTGAGAGGCCAATGGCAATGCACATTATTTCATCATCCGGGTCTCACACCTATCTGACAACGGAAGCCCTTTTCCTGTCCCATACACCTACGTCTCCCAGACCACGACAGCCGCTGGTGCATGATGGCAGCTGAGCAGGGTAAGTGGTGAAGGTCATTTACCTAGAGGCTCAACACACTTCCCTGCAAGGTGCTCCCAAGGCAGTGTGCTGGGTCTGGGGACTTAAGGATGGAGAGCACCAGAGCCCACATGCAACCCAACTGCCAGCTCCTTCTGAGGATCCCAATAATTTTTTTCCTCTTTTCATGGAGTTCTCATTAGTAGCATGCATGCTTCTCCTGCTATTACTCTCAGTTCATCACCAGGTTACTTCTTCCACTGGAATCATTACTAGTGATATGATTAAACCATTCTTCTGTCCAAGATGTTGCCAATTCGAAAAATAACATTACTTCACCAAGCCCATTCATCTAGGCATCTCAAGATGGCCTATGCTGATGCAAACATCCCGTGATTCCAAGTCAGTGACAAAAGTGCATTTTAACTTTAGATCAGTGGATCAGGACGAGTTATGGGCAGCCTACCACGCTCACCTGGAGGCTGTCCAGCAGCACCCACTCATTTGTGACCCGTCAAGGAGACTTACCAATCGCTGAGAACAGAGACATAAAAACAAGGAGGAGGACACACCAGAGCACATCGCAGTTCATCTGCCTCTCAAGCTGGCTGCGCTTGTAGCGGGGCCCGCTGTTATTCAGCAGAGCCTTGGTTTCGTGTCCTATGGGGGAGAACGAAGGGTCACAGTGAATCAATGCCCAACAGTTAAGGGATGCACTACGCTGACTGCATGGCTTGAGGTATGATGCTGCTATCCAATAATACTTATGGGATAAGCTCAGTCAATAACAACTGTGGAGAAACACATGGGGAGAAACAGGCTAAAATGCTCAGAGAACACTTTTGGTTGAGGTATTATTAGAAGTTTTCCTTCTTTTTATTTTGCTGGCTTTCCAAATTTTCTACAATGGATAGATGCTGCTTTTATAATTAGGAAAAAAACCAGGAAGCAATGTCCAAGAACACGCAGTCCAATGTGGCCAGCCAGTGCTGTCACAGACTGCATGTGACACGGCCATGCCTACCCGCGTAGATGACGATGCCGACAACGGCCTCTGTGTTTCGGATGGTGCAGCCTCGCAGCAACAGGTTTTCTTTGTACAGCCCAGCCTTCTTCCCATTATCGTGTATGCTGTCGAGAAAGAGTTGGCATGAGTCACTCGGATGCTTACATGTTCCTTGTGGCTCAAGTAGCACTGCCTTTGGGAAGGAAGGCCTGGATGCTGGTCTTGGATGGGGAAGAGGGAAACTCAAGAGGGGTGGCTTGTCTCAGTGGACCTCTGCAAAGGCTGAGGGGGAGCTGGTGCTCACCAATAACTGGGCTTCTAGAAGCATCTCAAGAAACTGATATTTGATTGTTTACTTTGCCCATGGGCTTTGTGAAAAAATAAGAAATAGATATATTGGTCTCTGCCTCCAGTTCCTGACACTGGGCCCCTGAAACCTTGTAAGTAGGAGTGCTAGGAGAATCTTTTGTTCTAATGTTTAGTCTCTGCCCCCAGTTCCTGACACAGAGCTCCTAAAACTCTTGCAAATTCCTAAGTGATAAGAACAGTAGGAGCATCTTCTGTTCTAATATTTTGTCTTCGACCAGTTGTTCCTGACACAAGATACTAAAGCCCTTGTAATTTCCTGGGTGATAGTAGTGTCGTTTGTCCTAATGAGGCAACTCTGGGTGGGCTCTTGGATGGCTCCTGGATGGGGGCTGATCACCAGAAAGAACGAGCCATGATTAGAAGCTTGGAACTTTCAGCCTGGCCCCCTATTCTCTAGAGAGAGAAGAGGAGCTGAAAATGGAATTAAAAGTCCATCATGCTTTCATCAAACTCCCGAAAGTATGGAGTTTGGAGAGCTTCCAGGTTGGGGAACAGGTAGAGGTGCAGAGTGGAGTCCAGAGAAGATACTGAGGCTCCACATCCCTTTCTACACACTTGCCCTACGCATCTCTTCTCTCTGGGTGTTTGTCTGTATCCTTTATCATATCCTTTTATAATAAACTGGTAAACAGCAAGTAAACTGTTTTCCTGAGTGCTGTGAGCTACTCAAGCAAATTAATCAAATCTGAGGAGTGGGTCGTGGAAACCTCTGATTTATGGCCAGTAGGTGAGGAGCACAGGTGACAACCTGCACTTGTGATTAGCATCTGAAGTGAGTGTAGGGGGCAGTCTTGTGGGACTGAGCCCTTAACCTGCGGGATCTGACACTATCTCCAGGTAGATAGTGTCAGAATCAAGTTAAATTGTAGGACATCCAGCTGGTGTCGCAGATTTGCTTGATGTGGGAAAAATCCACACAACTGGAATTGGTGTCAGGATGGTCGTAGACTTATCTTCACCACAGGGATTGACCACAGCTAAAGAGGGCAGACGAGGAATGGGGGACCGAGTTGGGAAGCTGGCCAAGGAAGGCCCTGCTAGGTAGTCACCCACCCATCTCCTGCTTATCATATAGAGCACTGCTCCTCATCAGTACCTTGTGTGTCACAAAGATACAATGATTTCTCCAGTAAAGGGGATGATAGTGGTTTCAGCAACATTTTCTGCATCCTTTTTTTCTTATAAAAAGTCAAAACTTTTAGAAATGCTAATATATTAACTTTGAAATGTGGTAAATTCTATGAGACAATTTTATAAATTCGGTTTCACTGCTACTTAGATTCAGAGGGATAGTCCAAGTTCAAGCCACTAGTTGTCAAGCTCGTCTTCTTGGCTCACTAATGATGGCTGTGTCCTCACCCATGCTAGCGAGGATCCCCCCTGTGCTAGAACCACACTGGGACAGACATGGTCCCAGGAGCCTGAGGAACAGGTCACAAGAGGAGGCACTAGAGGCTTGTGGAACTAGAACTGGGGCCCAGCTTAATCTACATCAGACAGTGCCACGGAGAAGTGGGCCTTCCAAGAAGCCACCTCCTCACACCCTCAGTGGACAGCACTCCCCACACCTCCCCAACAAACCCATAGCCCAAACCCCTTCTCTGTAGTTCTTGAAGCTCACCAAGGGCCCCTGTAAATGTTTTCCCTCCCACCAGCTCCTAGCATGGTGCCATTGACACGAGAACAGAGCTGGTGTGGAGAGGTGCAAGGTCAGAAGAAGCCCACAAGGTTTCCAGGGAAACAGAACTTCCTGCCACATCTGGAGCCTAGTCTCTGGCACGAGGGGCAGGGCCACCTCTCAACCTTAGACACAACCCTGTTCTTCACAACCAGGGAAATGAATATATTTTCTGGTGAAGAAGAGAAGCTAAAACATAGAGACAAGGCCAAACTGTGTCTGGGGGGGCACACTTTCCTCAAGCCTGTTATTCACAGTGTAGCATCGGGTCCCCTGCACAAGATGTGCAAATGAGCATGCAGGAGGATGCTCAGTCAACACTGTCCATGGTTCCCTTACGGCAATTCCAGGATAGAGTAAAACTTTGCTTTAAAAAGAGATTCAAGCCTGAAAACCTCACTGCCAGCTAAAGCATCCAGAGACTAGCGTGTATAAGACATGACACTCAAAACTCGGCTCCCGCATCTGGAATGAGTGGGTGTCCGTGGCCACAGTTCTGTCTCTAACAGCCAGATCTAGCAAGTATTTCTCAGGGACAGGAGTGAAGAATGAATCACCTCAATCAAGGTTCCAGGCATGCTTTTTTAGGACAAGAGATGAACTCAATAGAAACAAAAATATTTCACATTAAGCTTTCTTTGACATGCCCAACACTTTTTAGCAACTACTGTGCTTTTTAATCAGATCAAGCCAGACCAGCACACATCCCCAGCAGGTGCATCGGCCTATATGAGGAGCATAGCCACAGGGACAAGCAGTGGACCATGGGACGAGGTCACACTCCTGAGTGAAAGACCCTGGTATCAGAAGCCAGAGGACACCAGAGGTGGGAGGAAGGGAGGCCAAGCTCCAGCAGAAGGCTGAAAAATGGCATCACCAAGCAGGCTTGGCCTCTGAAGTGCTGCCTGGGATTCTGAGTGAAAAAGTCCCTGCCAAGAGTGGAGCAGGCCCAGGGCCAAGCAGGCATGAGGCCTGACTCCAGGAGGGCACACACAAGAACATGAACCCATCAAGCTGCCCTCAGCGCCTACCTCTTTCTTATGGGTTGACTTGTGTCCTCCCCAGAATTCATATGTTGAAGTCCTAACCCTGGTATCTCAGAATGTGACTGTATTTGGAGTTAGGTATTTAAAGAGGTAATTAAGTTAAAATAAGGTCATATGAATGGGCCCGAATCCCTTATGATGGCGTCTTTATAAGAAGAAGGAATTCAGACACAGAGACAGACAAGTATAGAGATTAAGATGATGTGAAGACACAGGAGAAGACGGCTGTCGGCAAGCCAAGGAGAGAGGCCTCAGGAGAACCAGTCCTGCTGACACTTGATCTCAGACCTCTAGCTTCCGAAACTGTGGGACAATAAATTCCTGTTGTTTAAGCCGCCCGGTCTGTGGTCAGCCTGAGCAAACTGATACACCCTTCAACATTTCATTTGAGCCCTTAGAAGAGCTCCTCTAGTCCATGTGTTCAGGCCTCTGATTCATCAAACCAATTGTTTCTAAATCAAAACTGTCCAAAAGTAAAACATGATGGGAGAGCTGTCTGGTGATATGTCCTGCCCACTGGCAAGTGCCACATGCAGGCTCCTTGGGAAATGGCAGAGTTCAGCTAAAAAGTGTCCTGCCTGTCTTTTCTTCCTCAGAAGATGTGTCTCCCTGACAGCTTGCTACTGGTGATGGATCCCACGTCAGTGACCATACATCTGAGTCCCAGCGGGTGAAGGTGCTGACAGGGGCCTGCAACCCATTTCCCCCAGGGCCAGAGGCCCTAGCGCAGAAGTCCAGGGACCTTGGACAATAGACTGCAGCCGATTCCCTCCCTAGGTCACATCACCTCCAGCACCCAGAGTCCTGGGCCCTCCTCTCTGCTCCAGACCAGGTACTGGCTCCACCATCGATCCAGTCACCTGGACCAGCATCCTTGGGTATCCTTCTTTATCCCTCCTCCCTTATTTTTACATCCACTCAAACATCAGTCCTCAATTTCACCCTCCTCAATGGTTATTTCTTTAACCCACCTCCTTCTCACTCTCTGTGCATCATTGCCCTAATTCAGCTTTCCACAGTTCTCTGCCAGAAACTGCAAAACACCCCTTGCTGGCCCAGTTGCCACCAGCCTTGGTCCCTCCTGTCCATTTCTCACACAATCCAGACCAACCTTTCAGTGTGCATGTCTGAATGTTACATTCTCCTTGGAGAATCCTGTATGAACTTCTTACTTCCTCTAGCTTGGAATGCATGACCCAGCCCACTCTGCAGCTCTTTCTGGATCCTTTCTGTGCAGGATTTCAGCCCCAGCCACCCAACACTACACAACCTGCTATCCATGCTGCCTTTCACCCCAGCACAGCCCGTGCCAGCCTCTCTGCCTGGAGGAGCTGGGCCTGCTGGCCTGGGCTCACATTTTGCAGGCTTCAGGAAGATTCTCTGTGCTAAGTACCCAGGCCCTGCAGCCAGGAGACTGCAATATTCTTCTGTGCTTCCTTGTCTCCACTTCTAAATATGGGACTCATACTTTGTTCCAGTTTGCATCCCTGATGTTCACCTCAGTGCCCAGCAAATGCTGAAGGTTGCCTTGCCCTTGGCTTCAGGTTGGGTCCATCCACTGAAGATGTCAGAAGGACAATGGAGGAGTGGACAGAGGCAAAAGAGGATGGGGGGCTTATTCCCTGGCTCCCCCCAGGGAGAGAGCACTGGGCTGACCATGCCCCTGGACCAGGGCTGTGAGTCTCCTCAGGTGGCCCCGAGCATGAGTCCCTGGTGGCCACTTCTTCCCTGGGACTGTTGGGCCTCACAGTGGTGACAGCTCAGCTGCTACTAACCCTTGTGGCTCCCCTAAGCTCCACTCGCTCCACTCTCCAGGAGAAAGGGACTTTAGTGGATAGACCCCTCCACTTACGCAAACCTGAGTGCTTGATCCTAAGGGTACCCTGACTGACACAGGCAAGGTGGAAGGAACGATAGATAATTCCTTCCACTGTCAAACTCTGGGCAGAACTTTCTTTAAAATTATAGTTTTTTAAAATTATCAGGTTTTTGCTTATCTATGGAAGTGCAGAAATGACTAACCATGTGCCTTTTGCCAATGTTAGATTTTCTTGAGTTGTAAATATGTTAGTTAAAGGTGCCAAGGTAAAATAAAAATACTCCAATTTTAAAGAGTCTAGTTGATGAGGTTATAGTTCATCTTAATGCCTGGTCATTGGTAGTGAGGACATTTGAGACATAAGCCCACACAAAGCTCCATCCAGATGCTGGGCAGGAGGGATGCGGGACATGAAGGCTCTGCTTTTAGTAATGACCCTGATGTGGTCTCCTGTGAGGTGACAGCGGTCGTGGAGCACGTCATCTGCCGAGGTGGCGAGGCAGCCCCAACAAGCACGTCCTGGGCTCTAGACGGCAGCCGGTGCTCATGCAGTCCTGTGTGGTTGCATGAGACTCCACAACACTCAGGAGGGAGCTCAGAAGCTGTTCTGTGGAGGACTTTGGGGTAAGAAATGGGACACAGCTTTACCAGTTGAAATGGAATTTTGCATCAGAGGACTAAACCAATCAACTTTTTTGCTTTATTTTTTAGGGGTAAGGGGAAATGTTTGATTGACTGCTGGCTTCAAAGGCCACCCATGGTGTGCCATGAAAGTGGCCGACCACAGCCAAGCAGGGCACCCTGAGCTGCCAGGTGCACTGGCCTCTCTGGGCAGTGGAAGGCCAGGGGCTGAGGGCAACTCAAAGGGTTGAGAGTGCTGTTCCTTCCAGTTCCTAATTATGAGGATTTCATTGGCACTTAGGTACACAGATTGCATTAAAATGCACCCAAATAATGAAGCTCCTGACACTTTTTCTTTCTTTCTTTTTTTTTTTTTTGCTGAGGAAGATTAGCCCTGAGCTAACATCTGTGCCAATATTCCTCCACTTTATATGTGGGTCAAAACCACAGCATGGCTGACAAGTGGTGTAGGTCCGCATCCCGGATCTAAACCCAAGAACCGGGCCACCAAAGTGGAGCACACCAAACTTAACCACTACGCCATGGTGCCAGCCCTCAACATTTTTTTTTTTTAACTGCTTGAGATATGTTTCATATACCATAAAATTCACCCACTTAAAGTGTACAGTTGAGTGAATTTTTTTTGTATATTCACCAAGTTATGCAGCTCTCACTATCAGCTAATTTTAGAATATTTTCATGACCAGAAAGAAACATGGTACCCACTGACAGTCACCCCTCATTCCCATCCCACCTCCACCTCCTGGCAACCACTAATCCACTCCTGTCACTGAAGATATTTGTATTGTGGACATTTCATACCAATGGACTTGTACACTACAGCTAACACCACTCTCTTGCACAAAGCGTTCTAATTCAAGACGTCCTTCACACATACTCCTTCACTCTGTTCTCAGGTCAGTCATTGTTGCTTCCAGAATTAGGAGGGAGTGAGGGCTCGGAAACGCAGGATGACTCTCTTTAGGCCACCTGTCCAGGGGAGGAGGAGAGCTGGAATTCAGACTTGGGTATTCTTGCTTGCAAACCCAAGCTTAGTTCTCCAAGTGCAAAAGACTAAGGTTCGAAGGTCGGACTGGCTGGTCCAAATAAGACTGAAACCTACTGAAACGGCTGTCGGCTGGGCTCAGCCTGCAGGTTGGGCTCCCTGGCATGACTGAGGCAACAGGGCACAGCTGTGTCAAGGCTGAAAGGAGGCCACCCTAGGCAGATAATGAGAGCAAGCCAACCAGCAAACCAGGAAACTGGCTCGGCTGCTGCTCAGCTCCCTGGTCTAAACTGCAGGTCTACTGCCCAGGTTAGCTCCACCCCTGAGCATCAGGACCAGTATGAGGCTGAGGCCCCCCTCTGGCTGCTGACAGGACTCAGGGGTGTGAGCAGGCTGCTCCCCTCTCCTCTGCACTCTTCCTGCAGCAGTTCAGCCTGACTTTCTGGGGCCAGAGGGCTGCTCACTCTGGTTGCACCCCAGAGCCACGGAGGGAGGAACTTTTAACACCCTGACATTCCTGTAGCAAATCCAAATTCCCCACCTGGTAGATGTGGCAAGTCACAATGACATGGGGGTCTAGGCACACAGATGGCCAGGACTTCGGCCCAGGCTAAGGGGCGAGACTCAGGGCAGCCAATTTGTTGGAAAAATTAAGGAAAAAGCCTGGCAAGACTGGAGAACAGAATGGGAAAAGATTTCACACAGGGGACAGTTGCCCTCTTCACGTTTCTCTCTCAGGCAACATGTCAAGGAGGACACTGGTGCTGGGAACCCTTGCCCCAGTTGGCCTGGCTGGTGACAGCATCCATCTGAGGGGCCGCCTTCTGAAGGAGGCAGCGGGGGCGCTGAGTGAGCCGAGGGCTGCGTGTGGGGGTGGTGTGGCACTGGGGCTGAGTGAGGATTCACGGGACACTGCCCCTCATTGGTCACCACCCTCTCCACACAAGGAAGTCGCCACACCCCATCACATGCCCCAGAGAGCTCTACCAGCTTGGCCTTTTGTGTCTTCTCTCTTCCTAACAAAAGCCCCTGCTCTTTTTTTGAAGATTAGCCCTGAGCTAACATCTGCCACCAATCCTCCTCTTTTTGCTGAGGAAGCCTGGCCCTGAGCTAACATCCATGCCCGTCTTCCTCTACTTTATATGTGGGACGCCTGCCACAGCATGGCTTGCCAAGTGATGCCATGTCTGCACCTAGGATCCAAATTAGAGAACCCCGGGCCGCCGAAGTGGGACATGCGAACCTAACCGCTGAGCCACTGGGCTGGCCCGGCTGATCTTTTTTTGAGGCTTTCATTTCTGGCCCTGTCCCTCCTTTTTAAGCCACATTTCTGTAAAGAGTGGTTAAGCAATATAATTCCTCTTCCATCTCCTGCAATGTGGAGTCTGCCGTCTCAGGCTCCCCTGGCAGTGTGGTCCTCTCTTCCTAGGCTCCCTGTGAGGTCTAGCATTCTACAGACCTCCTTCCTAAACATCCCTGCTGTGCCTCCACTGCTGGGCATCGCCCTTGGAACTGCATTCCTGTGACAACAAGGCCTCCTGCTCCTGACTGCTGGGGCTACCATGTCTTCGTTCCTTCCCTCTCTTCCCTAACCCTCTGCCCCACCTTGGCCTGGCCTCATCCCTGACTTCAAACATGACCTCTACGCAGATGGTTCTCAAATCTCTACCTCCAGCTCCCACTCCCCTGATTTCTTGACCCATATTTTTTTTTTTCTGTCAGCTGGGTCACTCCACCTGATGCATTTGCCAGTTCCTCAAATTCAGGAAACCTCAAAACCCCATCTTTCTTCGTCCTATAGCTTCTCTGACACATATACTGAAGACAAACCATCCTCCCAGCCACCTCTTCAATTGGATCTTCCTGCCTGGACACATTCAATCAGCTACCTCCCTCCTGACTCTTCTCTCTCCCTGCTCTACAGTATTATCTCTAATAGTAATATTAACAAGAGTAGCAGTAACCATAATAGCGGCGGATACTTATTAACCCACCCACCCTTCTGAAAGCTTTCTGTGGACTCAACTGACTAAACTTTGCACTGATGACACAAGGAGCTCCTGTAATTCTCCCCATTACAGAGATAAATCAAGTCAGGTTGTCTACTTGAGGTTATTTGGCTGGACAGTGTGGGCTCCAGAGTGCTCCAGCCTCAGCACTGAGCCACACTGTTTAATCTCCTACCACAAAGGTAGTTCCCTGAGGGTGGGCCCGAGAGCTGCTGACTTAGGGGTGAATTGCCTTCAGTGTTAATCCAGCTCTAGCGCAGGCAGCAAAGGGGTGAGCAGTCGTCGGAGCATAAGAGCGCCACACCTTCCAGGGCTCCAGGGGGACCCCAGAGATGCAGAGGAGACTGACTACAGTGAGGTGAGGTGTACAGTCTTGGAGAAGGACGTCTACCCTTTTTCCGTGGTAGTGTTGGCCCCCAAAAATTACCCCATGAGCAAGAACGTCCACAGAACATTCTCTCTAGAGGTTGACACTGCCTCCTTCACAACAGGTAATTCAGGGTCTTTGGAAACCCAGTACCTGCTCTGTTGAGAGATTCGTGGTGGTGTTGAGAATGGTGCCATGTGAGTGAGGTCCTGCGGACACCAGGTCAAGGGGTCCTGGAGAAGATAGCCCAGGGGCCAGAGAGGTTAAAAGTCCACAGCAGACCAGTTATGTGTGAGTAGTTGAGTATTCTCCCCCAAACTGTACATACTACATTTTAATGTTTCCTTATGAGTTTTGCCCTCCTTTAATTGGTTCCTTGAAGGGATGATCTGACATTTTCCAAGTTTGTGATCCTCAGGCAAGAATCAGGGCAATTTCAGTGTTACTGGGCCATCACTCATCAGCAGACAAATTTCACCCTTTACTGTTAACACTTTTTATTTGTTGATTCAGCCCACAACATGACGGAGAGCCTACTGTGTGCTGGGCACAGGCAATGTTGCTGGAGGTGTTTGTAAAGCAGAAGATTCAAACTTATACCAAAAGCTCTGGGAAGTGGAGCCCACTTTCAGAAGCAGAAAGTGGGGCAATGCGTCTATGTGGGGGGGGGGCACTCTGCAGCTGGACCGCTAAGCAGCAGACTTGTCAGCTCCCACCTTGAGTGGGAGAGCCGGCCAGAAGGCCCCGAATTCTCCAGACAAGAAATCTAGGCCTGCAAGAGTTGACTGATGCACAAAAGATTGAGCAGGAAATCAGGGTAAGTCAAACCTGTGCCCTCAGGTTCTTGCTTACACATCTCCTTTCGTTCTTTGTGAGGTCACCTCCGACTGCCCTGGTGTGCAACTCAGTGACTCCTTCATTCTCCCTATTCCCTCCCATGTTATTTTTCCCCACACCAACTGCCTACACACACACACACACACACACACACACACACTATTATTCTTATTGAAATTTCCAAATGTATATGAAAGTAGAGAGACTAGTATAATTACCTCCTGTGTACCCAGAGCCAGCTTCAGTAAGGACCAACACATGGCCAATCCTGTGTCATTTATCCACCTTTTCTATCTTTCTGTTTTGGAGCAAGGGACTGGACTATTTGACATATTATATCTTGTACTTATTGTTGTGTTTATTGTCGCCCTTTTCCTGTAACTAGATGAAATGAACATAGAGGCAGGGATTTTGTCTATTCGGTTCATGGTATGATCCTCAGAGCCTTGAAGAGGGCCCAGTATTTTGTAGGTGATCAACAAATATCTTTTCAATGGGTAAAATCATAAAGGAATGAATGAATGAACTCCACCCAGGCTCCAGGTGTCTGGTCCCTGAGCTACCATTAATGGGGCCACAAGTAGTCAGCTACCCTTCCCTTGTCACTCCCTCACCTTCCCAGGAACCAAGAGAGGAAGGAAAAGCAGTCACTCTTCATCACAGGCTGCTCTGATGAGTTCCTACTGCATGTAGGATCTTACCAACTCGTCCCATAAGCAACCAAGAAGGCTCAGGTGTAGGGCAACACTCCTCAAAGGTGCACAACATGGCAAAGAATACGAATACTATTTTAGAACTGGTTTGTGTGTGTGTGTGTGTGTGTGTGTGTGTGTGTGTATACAGAGACACATTTAAATATACAGTTTGTCAAATAGGATGACCACTTCAGGCAGATGTAGGATACTCACATGCAACCACGAAACCTAGTCAGGTCGTTGTTTGGCTTCTCACACTCGATTACGCTGGTGAAGGTCAAAGGATTGAATTCAGAGACCTAGAATAATATAGCATGTAGACATTAGAGAAATATGGACTCAGACTGCTCTGTTCTAAAAGGCACTTGATTTTCTGTCTGGCATCCATGGCAGGGAAATGTTACGGGAAGAAGGTCTCTGTCTAGTAACCTTTACAGAATCCCCATGCACACAGCACTTAGACCATGCTTCTTCCTTTTTATAAAGAATGATAACTAATCATTATAGAATGAAGAGAAATTAGTAGAATAGTGAGTGAGTGAGCTGAAAGGATTGTAGCTCTAATGCAAAGTAAGAGAATATGAGATTACAGCAAAGGAAGCCACTAATGATGGGAAGGGATGAATGAGTTTCTTCAGAAAGACCAGCACCTTCCAATTTTCTATACAGATTCAGAGAAGCAAATTCCATCTGGAAAATAGGAAATTATAATAAACTATCATTTCCTCAATGTGTGCTAAAAATCCTTCACATATATTTGAAGAAAAACGTTTAAATAACCAATGTGTAAGGCAGTAATTTCTTTATTATTCTGCTTGATGAAAAAATGACAGCTCACCCCAAAGAAGGTCTTTCATTTAGAATTTTGTGACTGATAGATATAAAAGTGCCATAGAGCATATGAAGAGATCAGGAGTGGAGAGAGGGAGGAGAGGGAGGAGGCAGAAAGGAAGGAAATATAGAAAATAAGCCTTTAGTATAAATAATGGGCAACAATTCATGGATTTTTTAAAAATCAGCTCTCTCTTATTAAGCTTGTCATTCGCTTTTCTCTATCAAGTGTCACAACATGGTGAAAAGTCAAACTGTCTTTGCTCACACAAGTAAATCATCACAAAAAAAAGTGCAACTGGTAAAAAATCACAGAACTGGCAGAAACATGGTTGACCCCACCCCAGATAATTATTACTCCACTATGACAATGCAGTCCCTGGCACAGAATACAGCCATAAAGGTAACCACTCCAAAGGCAGTTCTGACCATTTTCAGTGCGTCCTGTAGGTTCAAGAGAAGACTCACTAGATGATAGTAGCGCAATTCAATAGCTAAAATTAAAATGTCATTTTAAAAAGCTCTTCTTGGACTTTAATTAGCCATCAGCCCCTCTCCTTGGACTGGAATGGCCTCTGGTTCTATTTCCAGAGTGAGGCTATGTTTCCAGAGCCCCGTGTGGATTATCTTAAAGCCAGTTGGGTTGCTTTTTCCAGGGCAGACATCTGCAGATATAGCGTCCAGGATGGCCATGAAGGGAGTAAGTTCCAGAACATGCCAGGATTATTCTTGGCAGACAAGGAGGGGAGACTTAAAATACTCTGTCTCTGTTTATTATTCTTTCTAAGAAAAATGTACTGTGCATGGCTCAGAAATGGTAGGACATTCTGTCTCTGAGACTCCAGAGCTGCATTCATAATGTTCTACCAATGATCATATACATTGGGGAATGTGTATGGCCATGGCACCAGATGCCTGGCTTCATCTGCTTCGTCTGGAATTGGGGAGGATTTTGAGGATTTTTACAACTGGAGAGATCTTTAGAGACTGTTATGAGTTGAACTGTGTCCCCCATCCCTACCCCCAGAATTCATATGTTGAAATCCTAATCCCCAATACCTCAGAATGTGACCATATTTGGACACAGGGTATTTAAAGAGATATTCAAGTTAAAATGAGGTCATTAGGGTGAGCCCTAGTACAATCTGACTGGTGTCCTTACAAGAAGAGGAAATTTGGACACAGACAAGCACAGAGGGACGATCATGCAAAGAAAAAGGGAGGAGATGGACATCCACAAGCCAAGGAGAGAGGCCTCAGAAGAAACCAACCCTGTGGACATTTTGATCTCGGACTCCCAGGCTCAGCACTATGAGAAAATAAATGTCTGTTGTTTCAGCCACTCAGTCTGTGGTATTTTGTTATGGCACCCCGAGCAGACTAATACAGAGCCCATCTTTGAGTTTCTCATTTTAAAAGGGTTTCACATCTGGAGTGCACCTTTTGGATGAGAAAATTATACTTACATTGATTGTTTTTAACTTAACTGGCGATGCAGTTTAATACCCCCATTTAAGAAATATATTTGTTTATCCCTCTATCCACTCATCTACCCACCTGCTTCATTCCAAACTGGCTTCAAGGCCATGCCCTAGTCATCCTTCAGCCAAGGTTTTGTCAACCTCCCCTTGGAGCATGGACAGAATGAGACACCCGAGCCTACCCTTCCCTTTGGAGTATGTTGACTCTACTTTTTTTAAAAAAGCAGATATACGGTGGGGGAAGATGAAAAAGTTCTGGAGATGGACGGTGGTGATGGTTGCATAACAATCTGAATAAAATTAATGCCATAGAACTGTATACTTAAAAATGGTTAAAATGGTAAACTTTGCATTATGTACATTTTACTACAATAAAAAAAAGTTTAAAAAAGCAGATATAAATGAACATTGAGAACTGATTGTAAAAAACGAATTAATCATCAAGTAGAACATACAGCCCAGAAATCCAGGAATGTCAGGACAAACATGGAAAGCCTCATGCGTAAGTCATTCTTGAGGGAGCCACTGTATTACTTCACCTGCATCATCTGCATCATCATCATCATCATCATCGTCATCAACTACAATTACAATTCTGTAAATGTAAAAAGCTTGCTAAATGCCAGGCTTTGTGCTACGTGCTGCTCATCGCTACTTACACCACTACTATGGGGTTGGTTTTCATACAACCTTTAAGGTGATTAAGGAGCATGTCCAAGGTCATGCCCAAAGTCAAGAGGCCTTGGAGTGACTGACGGAAGTTCCTTGGCCTCTCAGACATCCAGCTCAGCCACCGACACTGACTGAACCTATCTTGCATTAACAGGAAAAGACGACGCTCTGCTTAATACGCTGGAAAGTATATAATTGATTCTACAGAAATTTCCAAAGAAACTTACACATGTCTTAAAGTTGTAATGTTTTCCAACAAGTAAATGTACCCAGATCTGATGGTCTATACCCTCTTCCCATCTTTAGCAATGACCGTAGATGTGGAGTTAGCAGAGTTCACCCAAAAGTGGACTAAAAGATCAGGAGCCATGTGATTTAGTTCTAGGTGTTCTGATTAATAAATATGAGAGTTTTGCAAGTGAAGTGAGGGCATTTAAACTTGGATCTCCGAGGTCTCTGGAGCCGTGAACCCACAATCCCATGGGACGCAGAGGTGATTCTATTCACCCCAGTGCTTGTGATGGCCTCAGTATGGAGAGGCACTGCAGAAAGAAGCAGCCTTACCTTGCCAGTGTTCTTGCTCCTGCAGGCCCTCAAGCCGAAGCTGCCAGCCCTCTGCAGCTTGGCCACGGTAAGCTGAGCACCTCGGGCCAAGTGCAGCTGATGACATCAAGTCAATGACATCACTCACTGCAGAGCACGCAGGTCCAAACCAGTACCTTACTGGCAATGAAATGCTCACAGTTTCTGCTGCCATACTCCAAATATTTCTCAAGCTTCTTTGAACAAAGTGATTTGCCCTTATTAGATGGAAAGGAAGAGGCAGGGTGGTGATGCAGGGTCGGCCCCTTAGCCCTGTCTTTGAACTTGCATTTCTGCTAGAAACTGTAGCAGCTGAAATCTCTGTGAACAGAGTCACCCCAGAGGGTGGTCTCTCTCTCTTTCCCTCCATAGATGCCCAGTGCCCACCTCTTTCTGATGCTCAGCACCCCCTCTAGCCAGAACAGGTATCTGTGCAGGTGCTGTGTACCCCTGTTCAACCACACGGGACAGGTTTGATATGTTATTCAACGGTGCCCAT
Organism: Equus quagga; assembly: GCF_021613505.1. Classification (NCBI taxonomy): domain Eukaryota; kingdom Metazoa; phylum Chordata; class Mammalia; order Perissodactyla; family Equidae; genus Equus; species Equus quagga. The sequence continues at coordinate 74,754,159 of NC_060268.1, read as the reverse complement.
ACCATTCACTGAATGGATGCTTGATCCATCTGGAAGATTCTGTTACCAATCTTGTATTTCACATTTGCATTAAATGAATTACTAATAAGTACTCAATAAAAGCAAAAGTGGACTTCCTCCATGCTAAAAAAGAAGCAGTGATGTCTGGAGGGACATTTATAGTCCATCAAAACAGACACCATTATTTTTTATCATAAAAGAAGTGAAAAAAAATGAGTTTACATTGCTTGGCCGATTGGATAAGCAAGTACTTCCAGCAGGGACCCTGCCTAGCTCTCTATCTGGAGATTTCAAGGTGAGGCTCTCTGCCTTGGTCTCTGGATGACATGGTCACAGAGGAGCCTGGTGAGAGAACGCACAAAGCCCAGGAACTCCACCTCCTCACCAGCAACAAGACATGGAAAACACATGCTCCTTGTGTTCCCTGCATCTGGGACTCGGTCCTGAAAGTGCCCTTTGTGTCACCTGTCATCAGGCTCCTGGTCACAAGGGACTCAGGGTTTTCTCTCTGCCTCCACCCTCAACATCACTGCCCCACACCGGCCTTTGAAGGCTGAATGCCCTACATCAGCTGCTGCCCTACAAGGTGAAACCTACACCCTGACACAGCTGCCAGGCTCTGCCCAGGGAGCCTTGAACTGACCCTGTCAGCTGCCAGCCCTCCCAGCACCTGTTCATTCCTCCCATGTGGCTTGTCCTGGAGAGGCACAAACCTTTGTGCACAGCTTCCTTTGCCCTCCCATCCTACTCTACCTGGAGAACTGCCCTCTACATTTCAGGATGTGACAGCTCCCCACCCTCTGAGCTTGCATGGCCCCTATGCACACACGCTTGGCTGGAGCCGGCTCCATCTCTCCTTCACTAGACCTCAGGTTGCCTGAGAACAGAAGCTATGTTCCCTTGAAACCAGCACAGAGCCTCGTGCACACACAGCCCAGGGGTGACGAATGCTTATTCCACAAAGATTTCATGTACCACAAGCTTCCAAAACATCCCAGAGATCCATGCTGTGCTCTTGGGGGCCTACAGCCCCTGTTTGCTGGGTGGCCCCCCCACCCACTGCTGGGGAACATGGAACTCCCAGTGGGGGCTGGTAGGGCTTCTCTGTATTCCAGAAAGCACAGTCTCTCTTTTATAAGTTTTTTTTTCACTTGGTAGTAATATAAAATGATTTCTTCAGAGTTTCTAATCTAGCTGCTAGAACAATATCTGAATTAATTTAGGCAAAGCATTTAACCCAAATTAATGAAATAATTACCCCAACTTGTTTTGCTGTTTCAATCCAATTTGTTTAATACATGCCTGTCAGTGCTGTGGGAATTCAAAGGAGGGCAGATGGGCCAATACTGATGGGCGAATGAATGAATGAATTTACTTATTTACTGCAAAGACTGTATTGTCAAAGCAATATTTTCAACTAGTTAACCTGAAATGGGAAAGAAATTGTCTTATCTACCACAGTGTCCCCTGGCACACAGTGGGTACTCAATCAGTATCTACTAATAAATAAAAATCTGAATGGAACTGTAGGCATTCCGGTCCTGGTGGCAGCAGACGTCAAATGTATGAAGAGCCTTAAATCAAAGGAACCTTTTCTCCAATAAGCTTCATAGATTCAGTGTTACTTAGAGCTTTTGCTCCAATACAAATAGAAATAGAATAGAAACGATCACAAAACACATCTAAGTAACTATTTAATCTACCATTGCAATAGTCGTGAGTGTATTATTTAACGTGTCCTAAATATATCAGTGCATAAGTAGGTTGGCACAGCAGCCCATGACAAAGCACTGGACTGCAGGCAATACAGCTCACGACAGTCTCTGTGCTGTCATTATCTCCAGGGAAACAATGCTGACAGGGACCATGGGACAGACGTCAGGGCCTCAGCGGGCCTTACAGGAGGCTCCCGGAAGCTCAGTGCCTTTGACAGCTCATAGGGGAAAGTGATCAAGGGGTGTCTGGGTTTCTGCCTTCTTTTTCTAATTGCAAATTTTTCTGCCCTAAATCCAAGCATTAGAGACCAAGTGCATCTCTGTGTCTGAAGGTAGAAAGCCAGCCTTTCACTCCTGCAATCTGCCCTGAACATGCAAGAGCCAGGCCTCCCTTCCCTCCCTGTCTTTTCAACCTTTGTTCCCTTCCCTCCTGCTGTTTCACAGTCAGAAAACCTCCCAGCTTTCATTTAGATGGTGGCAAAATTCAAAGGCTCAGAGTCCTGGGTTTGAGTCTGAATTCTCAAAATCAAAAGTCTTTCTTTCCCTCTCAGCTAAAAATGCTTCGTGCTGCCTTTGTGGGCTGTGATTGCCAGCAGAATTCCACTTTCTCTTTTATCAAATGTATTTAGAGAATCTAAGGACTGGCTATGCCTACAGACAGTAAGCAACAAGAGCTGTTTTATAGAAAACCAACTTCAAAACCTAAATGAGGGCTGTTCTTTAAAACAGCCCTCTCAGAAGAACCTGTACTTAATCCAACAGGTGCCACTGCAGGAGACATGTCTAGAGCAACACTATTGAGCTGCTTTGCCCCACCAGGTTGCAAGTCAGCCTGTCTTCTTCACAGCCACAGGCCTCTGGTCCCTCTTTCATCACTACCAGTGGGCGTGATGGTGTGAGCAAAGACGGGGCTGCAGGGTATGAACCTGCCACGTTCTGGAGATGACTGAGCAGAAAGTCCAGCCGGAGAAAAGATGCTCTCTTCTCACCAGGTGGTGGAGAAGGGAACTGGAGTCTCAGATTCATTTATAGCGAAGTGAATCCTGAGGCCAGCTCTCAATGGTAACCATGGAGGAGAAAGTCATACTGCTGGCTAGAAGAAACTCAGGATGGAGGATAGAGAAAGAAGAGGTCAAAGAAGAAGCTCTTGCACTAATCTGGGAACTGACTCTGAGACTAAAATGGCAGCAGGAACATGGAATTCTAAAGCACAACCAGACTAGCTCAGTCATCAGGATTCAAAAGAAAAATTGTCCAGCATTAAAGACATGCAATTTGGACAGACCATCTGGCTGAGGGCAAATAGGAACAGTGGACAAAACATTTCAAACACCAGCCTGAAGGTATCCGAGATTGAACAAGAAGGTGAGGAATACCCAAACAAGACCCAGAGAGTCCACACTGGTCTCTGGGGCCTCTTTTCCCTTGGAAAAGTCTAGTTTCTGAAAAAGTTGAGAAATTGAGTGGAGCCATTGAGTCAAATCTTGGAGTATAGGACCTGAATTAGTTCACCATTTCTGCTGTAACAAATTACCACAAACTTGGTGGCGTAAAATAATATAAACGTGTTATCTTAAGTTCTGGAGGTTGGAAGTTGGAAATGGGTCTCACTGAGCTAAAATCAAGGTGTGAGAAGGGCTGAGTTCCTTCTGGAGTCTCTAGGAAAGAATCCACTGCTTGCTCTTTCCAGCTTCTAGAGGCCATTCACATTCCTTCACTCATGGCTTCCTTTCATTTTCAAAGTCAGCAACTGAGGATGGAATCTTTCTCCCACTCTGTCATCTGGCGCTCACTCTCCTGCCTCCCTCTTTCACTTACAAGGCCCCTTGTGATTACACTGAGCCCACCTCAATAATTCAGGATAACTAGAGATAATCTCCCCACTTCAAGGATAGCTAATTAACCACCTTAATTCCATTTGCAATGTTAATTTCCCCTTATGAAGTACCATAACATGTTCTCAGGTTCCGGGGATTAAAACACGGGAATTGTTAACGGGCTATTATTCTGCCTACCGTAGAATTCACCAACAGAGGGGCCTGTTAAACAGCTATGCTTTTTAATGGGTCCATGAAGAACTGAACCTCATAGAGTGAACTGGAAGAAAGAGTGGGCTTTTGTGTAAACTGCTACACAGCTTAGAGTCAACTTGGTGGCCCAGAAAATCTCAACCCCTAAAATTGAGTTAAAGTGATTCCAGACTTCTGGAACCCCCAGATACTGAACAAAACAAAAGTCCCCTCTTAACGAAAAAAACATAATCCTAGGCGTCAAATGATTTATAAAACACAAATTTCCAAGTGCAACGTCAGACACATACTCAAAGATAATCAGGTATAAGAGGAGAATAAGGCAGCATGCAACAAGATCCAAAAAACACAAAAATAGGAAGCAGCTCACAGGGACTTTCAATTACTATGCTTGCTAGGATCATGAAGCTAAAGCCAAGGCTGACATTCTAGAAGAGCTGGAAACCATAAAATGTGACCTAATGGTCAGATTTGAGAAAAACAAAAATAAAAACAAAAAACTAGACTTGAAAAAAGAACTCAATTAAAAGCGCACTGAATGGTTCAACAGTCGATTTGGCTGACCTGAAGAGAAAATTAGTAAACTAGAAGAAATGTCAGAAAAATTGATTAGAATAAAGCAAGGGGAGACTAAAGACTGGGAAATAATAGAAGAGGGTAAATGCATAGAGGATGGAGAGGGAGGGGCTGATGTGTATGCAATTGGAGCCCTAGAAGAAAAGGAGAGAAAGAATTAAGCAGAAGCAATGTTTAAAGAAATGACAGCTGAGAATTTAGCAAATCTGATAAAAAGTCCCCAACCACAGATCCAAAATCCTTAAATAGGACAAAAAAGGGAGATTATACCTAGGCACATGACACTAAAATGCTGAAAACCAAAGAAGATAAAATCTTAACAGGAAATTGAGAAAATAGGTCAGTGTTAAACTAGAACTAAAGAAAATACTTAAATAGTGTCCTTCCAAGAGAAGGAAACATGGCCCTGATGACAAAAGGGTTAAAATGCAGGAAAGAATGAAGAGCAACACAAATGGTAACTGTGAGGGTAAATATAAATGCATGTTGGCTGTATTAAATATTAATAATGATGTCTTAGGGGATTTATAAACAGACTTAATTATAACACATGACTCTTTTTAACAAAAGGTCCTTTCGTTGTCCAGGAAGAGGATAAACATCAGTTCATATTAAATACTGATAGGTCCAAGACGCATGTTGTAATCTCTAAGCACTAACATAAGAGTAAAGGAGTGTATAACTTTCAACGCAACTCAAGAAAGAATAATAAAATTCTCAATCATGTAAAAGAAGGCAAAAATGGAGGGAAAAAGGAAAACAGATCAGGCAGACCAAATAACAACTAAAAGATGGAAGTTTCAGACTCAAATGTATCAATAATAACATTAAAAGTAAATTAAGTAAAATCTTCTAATGAAAATATAAAGATCGTCAGAATGAATAAAACAAAACTCAACAATATGAAGTTATAAGAAATATACCTAAAATATACAGATATCAGAAAACAATGTGAAAGGATGAAAAAGATATCTGGCAAAGAGTAACAAAGAGGAAGCTAGTGGGCCTGTATTAACATTAGAGAAAGCAATTTTGAATCACAAAGAATTTCTATACACAAAAAGGGTTATTTGAAATGAGAAAAAGTTTAATTCATTAGGAGCATAAAAATAATTCTAAATTTACATACTACTAATAACATAACTTCATGTTACAGATTGCAAAAATTAAGAGAAACAAAGAAGACATAAACAAATTCAAAATCTCAGGAGATTTTAACACTCCTTTCTCAATGTTTGCTAGAACAAACAGTCAGAAAACTAGGAAGGTATAGAATTTTGAACAGCACTATCAACAAACTTATCCTCGTGGACATATATAAACCACTGCACTCGACAACCGTAGAGTGCGGTCTCTTCAAGTGTACTCGCAATGTTTACAGACAGTGACCACATTCTGAGCCATAAAGCAAGTAACAAATCTCAACAAACAGAATTCATATAGAATTCAACTACACCATAGTTAAAAATAAGAAGAAAATTATTTTAAAAAACTCTCAGGGGCTGACCCTGTGGCCAAGTGGTCAAAGTTCCACACGCTGTGCTACTGCGGCTCAGGTTTGCGGGTTCAGATCCCAGGCGTGGACCTACTCCACTTGACAGTCATGCTGTGGCAGCATCCAACATACAAAATAGAGGAAGATGATTGGCAATAGATGTTAGCTCAGGGCGAATCTTCCTCACACACACACACAAAACAAAAAAACATTCTATTTGATTTGACATTGAGGAATACAATTCTAAATGACCAATTTAAAGACTTAAATGACCTAATAAATGACCAAAGGAAAAAAGTCACAAGAGAAATTAGGACATGTATTTACTTAAACAATATTAAATATACTATGCATCAAAACTTGTGGGATATTGCTTGCTTTCAGGGAAATTAATATTAAAAATATTAAAAGCTGATGTTAATGAGCTAAGCATCCATCTCAAATATTGGAAAATAGTAAATGAAGTCTAAAGAAAGTTAAAAGAAGGCTATATTAAACATAATAGCAAGAAAAAACACAAATATAATAACTAACCCACCCCAGAAAGACAGAACTTGAAATACATGGGTACAAAATATGAATAAGAGAAATAAAAAAGGGGACATCACTGCAGATCCTATATACATCAGAGGTAAAAGTACTATATGAGTAAGTGTACGCCAATAAGTTTGAAAATTTAAATGAAAAGGACAAATTACTAGAAAAATACAAATTACTAAAATTTGTAGTAGAATAGTACATATTCTAAACAGTTATTTAACTTTAAACAAATTAAAAGATAATTTAAATCTTTCCACAAAGGAAATTTTAGATTTGGATGGTTTCACCAGTGAATTTTACCAAACATCTGAGGAAGAAATCACACTCACCTACAAAAGCAATTCAAGTGATGAGAATAAACACTTCTCAACTGATTTTTATGAAGCCAATGTCAACTTGATACCAAAACCCATCAAACACATTATAAAAATGGAAAATTACAAGCTTATTCATGCAAATATTCTTTAAAAAACATTAGCAAATTAATCCCAACAATATATGTTAAAAAATAATACATCAAGAAAGTGGATATAGTCCAAGAACTCAAGGTTAGTGTAGCATTAAAAAAATCAGTCTAACTAGCCACATTGCACAAAATGAGAAAAATCGTATGATTATCTCAGTTGAAGCAGAAAACACATTTGATACAATTCAACATCTGTTCATGATAATGTCTTCTTAGAAGAATAAGAATACTTAGTCTGTAAAAAGCATTCAGAAATATCCTATTGAAATATCATATATAATGATGAAATGTTCAAATTTTTCCCTTTAAGATTGGTATCAGGGAAAGAACGTCTGATTTCACCAGTTCTATTCAAGACTGTATTGGAGGTCCTTGCCACAGCAGCTGGGCAAGAAAAAGAACCAAAAGTCTAATAATTGAAAAGGTAGAAATAATGCTACCATCATTTGCAAATGAAATGATTATATGTGTAGAAAATCTAAAATAAACTTCAGAAAACTTGTTAGAATTAATAAGTGAGTTTAGCAAGATTTCTGGAAACAAGATCCTCCATTGTATTTCTATAGATTGTATACACATACATACATATATAGGTATGTATATTGCATTAATTGTTTTGTAAATGCACACATGTTGCATTTATATACACATTATAACAAGCTAACAAAATAATCTTGTAAGACTAAATCTGAGAAGAATGCGCAAGGTCTCTATGTTGACAACTACAAAGCATTATTGATGGAGATATATAATATTTATGAAATAGAGGACTCAAAATTGTACTTATCAAATTCTCTTATCCCCATATTTATCTATGTAGTCAATGTAATTACAATAAAAATTCTAACATCTTTGGGAACTTGACAAGTTCTTTCTAAAAGAATGGAAATGTAAATGGTCAAGAACAGTAAAGACACTCTTGAAAAGAAGAGCAAAGTGAGAGGAAGATCACCACCATGTATTAAGACTTATCAGAAAGCTAGAGTAATTAAAACAGTGCACTGCTGGTGTAAGGATGGACAGTGAACTGAGAGAACAGAATAGAGAGCCCTCCCAACAGAGCCTGTATATGTGCTCATCTGATTTATGACAAGGTGGCATTGCTTTGGAAAAAGGAGGTCTTTTCAATAAATGATTTCGGGATAACTGGGCATCCACAGGGCAGAAGGAAATGAAACTTGACCCTACCTCTCAACTACAAAAATCAATTCCAGGCGGACTGTGGCCCTAAATGTGAAAGGTAGAACCAATAAAGCTTTTAGAAAATTATAGGGGAATATCTGCATGATACCAAGATAAGGAAAGATTTATTAAATAGGACTCCAGAATCATAAAGAAAAAGACTAATAAATTGTCTTATAGAAATATTAACAACTTCCTTTCATCAAAAGGGTGGAGAGGCAAGCCACAGAATGGGAGAAAATATCTGCACATGACTTTTGTAAGAGAATATATAAAGAATTCCTAGAAAATGATTACAAAAAGACAGAAAACCTGGTGGAAAATTAGACAAAGGACTTGAATAGGGACATTACAAAAGACAGTATCTATGTGAGGAAAAAAATAGAAAAGAAAAGATCTTCAATATCCTTCATAATCAGAAAAGTGCAAATTAAACCACAATGAGATGCCTCTACCTACCCATCAGAATGACAATAAAAAACAAAGAACCACGTGTCAGTGAGGACCTGGAGCAAAGTGAACTCTCACACACTGCTAGTGAGCACAACCATTCTGGATGACTGTTTGGCATTATCTATTAAAGTTAAAAAAGGTGTGGAAATAGAATGGCCTCTCTCCTTATTGCTCCCAGTGACCTTCATGAGGAATTTGTGCTTCCTGTCCTTTCAACCTTAGGATCTGCTGGACTAGAAGCCCTAGTTCCTCAGGGGGGAAGGTGGAGGTGGAGGGAGATGATTTTCTACCAAGAAACCATTCCCTTAACCTAAAGCTGTTGCTGCTACCTGTCATAGGCTCCTCATGCCAGAACTTGAACAGGAAAAGTTTGACCCTAATTATCCTGAGTAGAGAGGGTTGCTGCTATATCAGGGGGGCAGGGAGGAGCATGTTTGAAATCTAGAGAATTTGCTAGGGCATCCCTGCTGCTTCCATGACCAGTGACAATGAACAGGCAACTGCAGCAACTATGGCCAACAAGGGCACAGTGACCAGGAGCTCATGGAGAACGGAAGTCAGAGTCATCCCACTAAGCAGACCTAGACCAGCAGACGAGGTGGTTGAGGTGAGGGGAATCTGGAATGGGTGGTTAATTATGGTCTTGGGACCAACAGCTGTCTTCTCATTTTACTTTTTTAAAAGAAATTGCTATGGCTACCACTTCGAAGAAATGACATAAGGGCAGCATGTACTTGATGTGAAGAATGAGTAGATTTGGGTGGTGTGCTGAGAGGAGCCACGTATACATCCTGTGTCATCCCCTTTCCAGCACATGCTTCCTGCCTTCCACGGCCAGCACCTGCATCTTTTACTTGAGGGCTTTTGGGGACTCAGAAAGCCCACTCCACTGTCCTACGGCAGACTGGAAGTGTTGGAAATTAACGCCTCCTGGGAGTGTCTCTCAACCAGGGAACGGCAGGTGTCAGTGTATAAACATCTCAGTCCCCTTGCCTCTCAGCCTGAGTGAATCTAATGTAGCTGTCTACACTGCCATCCAGAGTTTAATAAATGGCTGTGATCCAGTTCCACTTGCCGACAGTGGAAACCTGCTTGGTAACGTGCCCTTTAACAGCTGCCTTCCTCCCCAGTCTTACTTCCCCACTCCCCCATTTGTGTTTCCCAGAATCATCTTCCCCAAAACTGCTTGCACTCAAATCCTTTCCTCTGTGTCTGTTTCAAGAAAATATGATGACAAGGGTTCAAAAAGAAAATTCAAGAAGAGGGAAGAATTGAGAAGAGGTAGCATTTGAAATGCACTTTGGTTTCCTCACCTTTATTCTCTTTGCACTGCCCTCCTGACCATACTCTATTTATAAGTTAATTTCAGAACACATGGCTTCTATCATTTTGGTCCCATGATCCCCTCAATGGCTCCTGGTGCCTAAGAAATTAAGTATAAATGTCTCCACCTGTCATTCATTGCCTTGACAAAATGGTCTCCAACTGCCCTTTGCTCCAGAATTTTTGCCTGCTGCTGCCATCTTATATCTGTATGCCAACGCAGCTGGAGAACTCACTCTTTTCTGAAAATGCAGTCTAATCTTTCTTGACACCCTGTCTTTATTCAAGCTATATCTTATACCGGGGAGGTTCTTTAAATTGTTCTAATGTCTATATTATCTTATTAAGAGAAATAATGAGTGTGAAACTCTGCCAATTGTAAAGTACTACTCAAATGTGAAGTTTTTCTATGCTAACGTAAGTGCTGACCAACTCATCCTTCAAGGCTCTTTTTAAATCTCATCTTGTGTATGAAGCCATTTTCTTCTGTACTCAGCTTCTGAATTGTCTTCTACCAAACTGCCTCACTAACTCCTGCTTGGATGAAAGCAGTTCATATACTTGTCTTAACATTGCCCATGACTGTAAATGTCGTGAAGGCAGGGGCCATCCTCCTCATGGGCATTCTCCCTGCAGAACTAACTGCCTTGCTTAGGGTAAGAGGTCAAGCATGTGTAACTGAGTGAATTAAAAGACAAGTGCAATCTCCAGGGGAAAAGCATCCACAACAGGGAGGGAGATTTTAAAATGTAAAGTTCAGGACTTCCACTACTTGTTGATTTAGTAACAGAAACTAGACTTAATCTACAGTCAGAAATAATAAACAACAGACAAAATATATAAAACAAAGACCTTGAAGACACTGAACATTTGGACAGCAACAGCTGACATGGAAAACAAAGGAAGTGAGCCCTACAATTGCCTCAGAATATTGCTTTGAAAGACTTTATTTACAGACAATGACAGACAGAAAGAGAACATAGCAGTTTATTTCCTCAGCTGAGCAGCTGGACCTCAGAGTCTAAGGAGACTAAGAGAGCTAGAGTTTGCAGGATAGAGTACCTGAGAGGAGACAAGTGCACAGAGAACCCTGGAGACCTGCACAGGGTTCCCCTGGAGAATCCAGCAAGGACAATGGACATATGCATGTGACAGGACTACTTGAGAATAGGCAAGAACAATCCAAAAGGATTAGAGGGAGCTGTGCTCTGGGCTCACTCAGATCCTGGACCAGTGCCTGTTCCTACCAGGCAGACTGGAAAAACTCACAATCCATGGGCACTGGTAGAGCAGTCAGGAGTGGAGAATAATTAGCTCTAGGTGAACACTGCTTCATACCCATCTAAAAAATCAAACTATTTCCAGTTATTTAACTGCGGTCCAGAGTGAAGCTCAAGAATATTTATAGGAATATGAAAATAGGCAGCACCCAATAATGTCAAATCCAAATATCTGGAAAGAAAATAAGACTCATAATGAGGAGAATAAATAAATCAGTTGAAACTGGTCTGGAAGAGGCACAGATGTTAGAATTAGAAGGAAAGGACATTAAAACAATAATTATACCTGGATTTCCTACGATCAAAAACTTAAGTAGAGTGGGCCAACCCCATTGCCTAGTGGTTAAGGTCAGTGCACTTCACTTTAGCAACCTGGGTTCAGTTTCTGGATGCAGACCTATACCACCTGTCAGCAGCCACGCTGTGGCAGTGGCTCACATACAAAACAGAGGAAGCACGGATGTTAGCTCAGGGCCAATCTTCCTCAGCAAAAAAGAAAAAAAAACTTAAGTAGAGATATGGAAGGTATAAAAAAGATCCAAGTTGAACTTCTAGAAATAAAAACTACAATGTCTGAGATGAAACTTACACTGAATGAGATTAACGGCAGATTAGAAATTGCAAAAGAAAAGATAGTGAACTTGGAAGATAGTAGCAGAAACTATCCAAACTGAAATACAAAGAGAAAAAAGAGTCAAAAAGGAAGAGAGCAACGGCAAATTATGGAACAACTTCAAGAAGCCTAACATTTGAGTGCTTGGAGTCCTCAAAGGAGAGGGATGGTATGAAAAAAATATTTGAATAAGTAACGGCCAAAAAGTTTCCAAACTTGATGAAAACTATAAATCTACAGATCTAAGAATTCCAAGCCCAAAAGTTATGAAGAAAACTACAAAGGCACATCATAATCAATTTGCTCAAAGCCAACAACAACAAAATCTTAAGAGCAGCTACGTTATATACAAAGGAAGAAAAATAAGGATGACAGCAGATTTTTAACTGGAAATAATGTAAGCAAGAAGAAAGTTGAGCAGAGTCTTTAAAGCACTGAAGGAAAAGGTACTGTCAACCAGGAATTCTATACTCAGTAAAGTTACCTTTCAAAAAGAGAGGCAAAATAAGGATGTTTTCACATATACAAAAGCTTAAAAAAATTTCATCACCAGCAGAACCACACTACAAGAAGTGTTAACTGTTCAGGCAGAAGGAAAATGATGTCATTTGGAAATATGGCTCTGCACAAAAGAATGAGGAACATAGGAAATGGTAACTGCATGGGTGAGTATATAAGATTTCCTTCTTATTATATAAATCTCTTTAATATATGCATATAAACAAAAAATAATAGCAAGATGTTGTGGTGTCTATAACATATAAAAATGTAAAATGTATGATGACAATAGTATCAAGGCTTCAAGAAGAAAAATGGAAGCATATCACTGCAAGGTTCTTTACTCTATCTGAAGGGGATAATATCACTTGGGAGAGACTGTGATGAGTTAAAGATGTATACTATAAACCCTGAAGTAACTTCTAAAAGAGCAAAACCAAGAGTTATAGCTAATAACACAAGGGAGAGGACAGAAAAAGGGGACAAAGAAAACAAATATCAAGATTAGAGACTTAAGTCGAACCATGTCAGTAATCACATTAAATGCAAAACCTTTAAACACCCTGATTAAAAGGCAGAGATTATCAGAAAGGATTAACAACAACAACAAAAAAAACAAGGTCCAACTCTATGCTGCTTACAAAAAACATACTTTAAAAACAAAGACACACATAAGTTAAAAATAAAAAATTGGTATGTGAATACTAGTCAAAAGAAAGCTGAAGTAGCAATATTACTAGCAGACAAAGTAAAATTTCAGAGCAAAGAATACTGTGAGGGATAAAGAAGGTCATTTCATAGTGACGAAATGGTCAAAATGCCCCAAATAATGAAACTTTAAAATAAATGAAGCAAAACTGATAAATCTGCAAAGTGAAATAGACAAATCCAGAAAATTATACTCAGAGGTTTCATTAGCCCTTTTCCATAATTCATAGAACAAGTAAGCATAACATTAGCAAGGACATGGAAGATTTGAACACCACCAAAAACCAGAATGACCTGCTTGACATTTACAGAACATTCTACCCAATAACAGCAGAATTCACACTGTTATCAAAAGAGCACATGGAGCATTTACCAAGATAGACCATATTCTAGGTAATAAAACAAGTATCAGTAAATTTAATATAGTTCAAGTCATACAAAATATGTCCTCTGACCCCTATGGAATTAAGTTAAAAATCAGTAACAAATAACAAATGCCCAAATGTTCAGAAAAAAGGTAACACATTTCTAAATAACCTATGGGTCAAAAAGAAATAAAAAAGGAAAGTAGAAAGTGTTTCGAACTGAATGTAAATGAGAACACAAATATATGGGATTCCATTAAAGCAGAAGATAAGGGAGAAATTTATAGCACTAAATTCATGATTGGACATGAGAAGTGGTCTCAAGTCAGTGACCTCAGATTTAACCTGAAGAAACTAGAAAAAGAAGAATAAATTAAATTTAAAGTAAGCAAAAGAGTGATAAAAATCAAATTGGAAATCAATGACATAGAAAACAGAAAAGCAATAGAGAAAATAAAAGAAAAAGCTTGCTCTTTGAGAGCATCAATAAAGCTCACAAACCTCTAGCTCGACTGATAGAGAAAAAAAGAGAGAAGACACAAACTACCAATATCAGGATTGAGAAAATATGAGCCAACATTGCCAATTAATTCAACAAATTAGACCAAAAGGGGAAAACTGCTTAAAAGACAAACCACTAATACTTACTGAAGAAGAAACAGGTAACCTGAATAGCCATGTATCTATTAGAAAGTTGACATATGATATGATCCTCTATATACAAAGTCTTAAGGAATCCTCAAGAAAGGTACTAAAGCTAATAAATTCAGCAAAGTTGCAGGATACAAGATCAACAAACAAAAACCAGTTGTTTCTATACACTAGAAACAAACATCCTGAAAAGCAAGTTAATAAACTTATTCAATTTATTATAGCATCTAAAAGAATAAAATATCTTGGAATAAATTTAACCAAGGAGGTGAAAGATTTGTGTACTGAAAGCTATATACTATTGTTGAAATAAATTAAAGAATACCTAAGTAAATGAAAAGACATCAAGTGTTCAAGGATAGGAAAATTTAATATTGTTAAGATGCCAGTACTGTCCAAAGCGATCTACACCTACAATTCAATCTGTTTCAAAATCTGAAGAGCATTTTTTGCAGAAATGGGAATGTCAATCCTCAAACTCATGTGGAACTGTAAGGGGCCCCAAATAGCCAAAATGATCCTGAAAAAGAAGAATGAAGTTGGACAACTCATATGTCCCAATTTCAAAACTTACTACAAAGCTACAGTAATCAAACCAGTGTAATAATGGCATAAGGAGAGACATATAGACCAATGAAACAGAATACAGAGCCCAGAAACAAACCCTCGCATATAAGGTCAAATGATTCTTAAAATAGATACCAAGACCACTCAGTGGGAATAAAATAGTCTCTTCAACGAACGGTGCCGGGACAACTGGATATCCCTATGCAAAGAATGAAGTTGGACCCCTACCTCACACCATATAGAAAAATTAACTAAGCCAGTGTCAAGATGGAAGCATAGGAGGACTCTGAACTCCCCACCTCCCATGGACACAACAAATTTACAACAACTTTTGGAGTAATTATCCTTGAGAGAGAATTGGAAACTGGATAAAAAGAACCCCCACAACAAGGGACAGTGCTGACTGAGGAGGAAGAGGCCGAAATCCCTTCCTGGGGAAGAAAAAGCCACATTTTTAGCCATGGTGCTTCACAGCCAGGAGCAATCTTAAGGTAAGAAGCATTCCTTGGAGGACTGGCAGCTCTGAGCAGGAGAGCTTTGACACAATAAGCAGCTTTTGAACTCACAACAACTGAGACAAGTGTCATAATATCTGGCTTTGCTGAATATTAACAACAATGGGGAACATGCCAAGAAAAGCTATCAGACATAAGGGAAAGAAAAGCCTAGTCTTAAAGGGCTCATGCATAAATTCACCCATTTTCGGAAAGCAACCTAAAATCAGCAGAAAGAAAGGCACACAGTCCTTTGGAGAAAAGAGACTCACCCAATAGACTATGGGCGCATCTCAGTGAAAAGTGAGACCTCTCAGGGACTAAGACATTGGTGGCAACCATTATTGTGACCTAGTACAGGCATGCTGACACAGATGCTGGCAGACACCATTGGAGTTCTTCCCTCGGCCTATTAGAGCAGGGGTCTGTCCCACCCACTAGAACATCAATTTAACCCAGCTCAGCCGGGACAGGCAGCCACCCTAGGGACTGGCCCCAACCAAAAGCAGGCCCTCGGGAAACTTTTGGGCCTGCAGAGGCAGGGTGTGTGGGACCTTTGCAGCAGGGTGATTGGGTCTATTCCTTTGCGGTAGGACACGTGCAAGGGGCAGGACGTGTACACATGGGGCAGGACTGTGTTGATGGGGTGTGTGGGCAGAATGTGTAGGGCCTGCAGGTAGTGGGGCTTGTCAGCTGCAGCAGATTTGTGCATCTGAAACAGCCGTATAAGGGATCGGACCCACCTTCCAATGCCTGAAACAACTGTGTGCTGCCAGGTCTGGGGCTGGACCCACCTAGCTGCACCCTGGAAAGGCTGACAATAGCCTTGCAGGCCAGAAGTCTACGGTAATTGTAAGCCCCTGAGCCTAGCAACCAGCCACACTGGAGGCCTGCTCACTTAGAAAAAAAATCCAACAGGAATATGCTATTAGACCTTGCAGCCAACTGTGCTGGGGTTCCCCATGCCTGAAAAAGAAACTGAAGGGATTGTAGCAGCTACAAGCAGCTGAGCATTACAACCAGTTGGCCAGGGGAAAGGCTAGCCTCCCCATGCACCCCTGCAGCAACACAAGGACACATGTAGCTCACGTAGGGGACACTCCTGAAACATTTGGAACTGGTGATGAGAGGGAAGCACACTGCTGGGGCTCATAAGGCATCTCTTATTTAAGACCACGTCTCTAAGATTGGGAGATGTAGCTGATCTACCTAATACATAGATATAAGCACAAAGAAAGAGGCAAAATGAGGAGACAATGGATATGTTCCAAATAAGGGAACAGGACAAATCCTCAAAAAAAAAAAACTAAACAAAACAGAGATAAACAATCTACCTGGTAAAAAGTACAAACTAATAGTCATAAGGATGTTCACTAATCTTGGGAGAAGAATGGATGAATTCAGTGATAAGGTCAACAAAGAATTGGAAAATATAAAAAACAACCAATCAGAAATGAAGAATACAATAATGGAAATGACAAATGCACTAGAGGGACTCAATAGCAGAGTAGATGATACAGAAGAATGGATCGGTGAGGTGGACGAAAGACTAGAGGAAATCTCCCAAAAACACACTGAAATCACTGGTAAAGGCAAATACACAGTAAAGGTAGCAGATCAAACACCTATGAATAAAAGAAGAAGGAATTAAAAAGAACGAGGATAGTCTAAGGGACCTCTGGGACAACATCAAAGGCACTAACATCTGTGTTCTAGGTGTCCCAGAAGAAGAAGAGAGAGAAAAAGGGGCAGAGAATCTATTCAAAGAAGCAATAGCTGAAAACTTTCCTAACCTAAGGAAGGAAACAGATATCCAGGTACAGGAATCACAGAGAGCACCAAGAAGACAAACCCAAGAAGGCCCACACCAAGTCACACTATAAACATAAAATAAAGTGTAAAGAATTAAAAATAAAGAGAGAATCCTAAAAGCTGCAAGAGAAAGGCAACAAGTGACATACAAAGGAAACCCCATAAGGCTATCAGCTGACTTCTCAGCAGAAACCTTACAGGCTAGACAGGAGTGGCACAATATATTTAAAGTGCTGAAAATAAAAAACCTACACTGAAGAATACTCTGCCCCACAAGGTTATCATTGAGAATGGAAGGAAGATAAAGAGTTTTCCAGACAAGCAAAAACTAAAGGAGTTTATCACCAAGAAACCAGCCTTACAAGAAATGCACAAGGGACTTATTTAAGTGGAAAAGACAAGACTACAAATAGGAATAAGAAAATTATCAATTAAAAAAACACACTAAAATCATTGGTAAAGGCAAATACACAGTAAAGGTAGCAGATCAACAACCTATGAAGATAATATGAAGATCAAAAGGCAAAAGTATTGGGACCACCCAGTGGTGTAGTGGCAAAGTTCACACACTCCACTTCAGCAGCCAGGGGTTTGCCAGTTCAGATCCTGAGTGCAGATCTATGCACTGCTTATCAGGCCATGCTGTGGTAGGTGTTCCACATATAAGGTAGAGGAAGATGGGCACAGATGTTAGCTCAAGGCCAATCTTCCTAAGCAAAAATAGGAGAATTGGCAGTGGATGCTAGGTCAGGGCTAATCTTCCTCAAAAAAGAAAACACAAAAGTACTAAAATTATCTGTTTGTAGGATAAGAGGGTAACAGATATACATGAACAAAAAAGAGGTTACATATGATATCAAAAACATAAAAGGTGGGACAAGGGGAGTAAAAGAGTAGAGCTTTTAGCAAAAGGTCAAACTTAAGAGACCATCAATTTAACATAGGTTGCCATATACATAGGTTATATGAATCTCATGGTAATCACAAACCAGAAACCTATAATAAATAGACAACAAACTAAGAGAAAGGAAGCCAAACCTAATACTAAAGGAAGCCATCAAACCACAAGGGAAGAGAGCAAGAGAAGAAGAAAGGAAGAGAGAAGAACTACTAGAACACCCAGAAAAGAAGTAACAAAAGGGCAATAAGTATACCCTTATCAATAGCTACCTTAAATGTCTATGGACTAAATGCTCCAATCAAAAGGCACAAGGTGGCTGATGAGATAAACAAACAAGACTCAGATATATGCTGCATTCAGGAGACATACATCAGAATTAAAGATACAAACTGAAAGTGAAGGAATAGAAAAAGATATTCTATAAAAATGGCAATGAAAAGAAAGCTGGTGTGGCAATACTTGTATCAGACAAAACAGATTTTAAAACAAAAACTGTAGCAAGAGACAAAGAAGGGCACTACATAATGATAAAGGGAACAATCCAACAAGAAGATATAACACTTGTAAATATCTATGCACCCAACATAGAAGCACCTAAATATATAAAGCAGTTATTCACAGATATAAAAAGAGAAATGGACAGTAATACAATAAGAGTAGGGGACTTTAACACTCCACTTACACCAATGGATAGGTCATCCAAACACAAGAAAGACAAGGAAATAGTGGCCTTAAATGACACATAAGACCAGACAGACTTAATAGATATGTACAGAACATTCCATCCAAAAAACACAGAATATACATTCTTTTCAAACACACATGGAACATTCTCCAGGATAGATCACATATTAGGTCACAAAACAAGTCTCAATAAGTTTAAGAAGACTGAAATAATACCAAGCATCTTTTTTGACCACAATGGTATGAAACTAGAAATCAACTACAGGAAGAAAATCAGAAAAGCCACAAATATGTGGAGATTAAACAAAATGCTACTGAACAATACTCAGGTCAATGAGGAAATCAAAGGCAAAATCAAAAAATACCTGGAGGCAAATGAAAATGAAAAGGGCATATGCCAAAATTTGTGGGATACAGCAAAAGCAATTCTAAGAGGGAAGTGTATAGCAACACAGGCCTACCTCAACAAACAAGAAAAATCTCAAATAAGGAGTCTAACAGTGCACCTAAAGGAACTGGAAAAAGAAGAAGAAACAAAGCTGAAAATCTATAGAAGGAAGGAAATAATTAAATTCAGAGTGGAAATAAATGAAATAGACACAAAAAAAAAAAAAAGAAAAAAGAAACAATGAAACCAAGAGCTGGTTCTTCGAAAAGATAAACAAAATTGATAAACCTTTAGCTAGACACACCAAGAAAAAAAGAGAGAAGGCTCAAATAAATAAAATCAGAAGTGAAAGAGAAGAAATTACAACAAACACCTCAGAAATACAAAGGATTATAGGAGAATACCACAAAAAGCTATATGTCAACAAATTGGGTAATCTAGAGGAAATGGATAAAGTCTTAGAATCATATCACCTTCGAAAAACGAATCAAGAAGAAATAGAGAATTTAAATAGACCATTCACTAGTAAGGAAATCAAAACAGTAATAGAAAATCTCCCAAAAACTAAAAGTCCAGGACCAGACGGCTTCCCTGGTGAATTCTACCAAACATTCAAAGAAGACTTAATACCTATCCTTCTCAAACTCTTCCAAAAAATTGAAGAGGAGCGAAAACTTCCTATCACATTCTACAAAGGCAATATTACCCTGATATTAAAACTAGACAAGGGCAACACAAAAAAAGAAAATTACAGGCCAGTATTGCTCATGAACATCAATGCAAAAATCCTCAACAAAATACTAGCAAATCAAATACAACAATACATTTAAAAAGATCATACACCATGATCAAGTGGGATTTATCCCAGGAATGCAGGGATGGTTCAATATCCACAAATCAATCAACATGATACACCACATTAACAAAACGAAGAATAAAAATCACATGATCATCTCAATAGATGCAGAGAAAGCATGTGAAAAGATACAGCATCCATTTATGATAAAAACACTGAATAAAATGGGTATAGAAGGAAAGTACCTCAACATAATAAAGGCCATATATGACAAACTCACAGCTAATATCATTCTCAATGCAGAAAAACTGAAAGCTATCCCTCTATGAACAGGAACCAGACAGGGAAGCCCACTTTCACCACTCTTATTTAACATAGTACTGGAAGTCCTAGCCAGAGAAATTAGGCAAGAAAAAGAAATAAAAGGTATATAGACTGGAAAGGAAGAAGTGAAACTATCACTATCTGCAGTTGACATGATTTTATATGTAGAAAACCCTAAAGAATCCACTAAAAAACTTTTAGAAATAATAAATGAATACAGTCAAGTTGCAGGATACAAAATCAACATAAAAAAATCAGTTGAGTTTCTATACACTAACAACAAAGTAGCAGAAAGAGAAATTAAGAATACAATCCCATTTACAATTGCAACAAAAAGAATAAAAGATCTAGGAATAAATTCAACCAATGAGGGGAAAGGCCTGTACACTGAAAACTATAAAACATTGTTGAAAGAAATTGAAGACAGAATAAGAAACGTAAAGATATCCGTGCTCTTCTTGGAAGAATTAACATAGTTAAAATGTCCATACTTCCTAAAGCAATCTACATAGTCAATGCAATCCCTATGAAAGTTCCAATGACATTTTTCACAGAAATAGAACAAAGTAGCCTTAAATTTATATGGAACAACGAAAGATCCCGAATAGCCAAAGGAATCCTAAGAAAAAAGAACAAGTCTGGAGGCATCACACATTCTGATTTCAAAACATACTACGAAGCTATAGTAATCAATACAGCATTGTACTGGCACAAAAACAGACACATAGATCAATGGAACAGAATCGAGAGCCTGGGAATAAACCCATACATATATGGACAGCTAATTTTCAATAAAGGACCTAAGAACCTACAATGGAGAAAGGAAAATCTCTTCAAAAAATGGTGTTGGGAGAACTGGACAGCCACATGCAAAAGA
This sequence comes from Equus quagga, assembly GCF_021613505.1. Taxonomy (NCBI): domain Eukaryota; kingdom Metazoa; phylum Chordata; class Mammalia; order Perissodactyla; family Equidae; genus Equus; species Equus quagga. The sequence goes on along the minus strand of NC_060268.1, from coordinate 74,733,421 downwards.
ATTAAAGTACACCATTATCTTACAGCATACACAAAAATTAGCTGAAAATGGATTAAAGACTTGAATGTACGACCTGAAACCATAAAACTTCTAGAAGAAAACATAGGTAGTACACTCTTTGACATCAGTGTTTGCAGTATATTTTCAAATACTATGTCTAAGCTGGAAAGGGAAACAACAGAAAGAATAAACACATACGGCTGCATCAAACTAAAAAGCTTCTGCACAGCAAAGGAAACCGACAACAAAATGAAAAGAAAATCTAACAATCAGGAGAAGATATTTGCAAACCACGTATCTGATAAGGGGTTAATATCTAAAGTATATAAAAAACTCATGCATCTCAATAACAAAAAAAAAAAAAAACCCAATCAGAAAATGGTCAAAAGATTTGAATATTTTTCCAAAGAAGATATGCAGATGGCCAACAGGCACATGAAAAGGTGTTCAACATCACTAATTGTCAGGGAAATCAAAAGTCATCAAAACTACAATGAGATACCACCTTACTCCCATCAGAATGGCTATAATTAACAAGACAAAAAATAAGTGTTTGAGAGGACATGGAGAAAAATGAACTCTCATACACTGCTGGTGGGAATGCAAATTGGTACAGCCACTATGGAAAGCAGTATGGACATTCCTCAAAAAATTAAGAATAGAACTACCACTATGGAACTACACCAAGGAACTACGATCCAGCTATTTCACTGCTGGGTATTTTAACCAAAGATGAAAACACGAATGCATAAAGATATATGCACCCCCTATGTTCATTGCGGCTTTATTCACAATAGCCAAGACTTGGAAATAACCTAGGTGCCCATCAAGGGATGAATGGATAAAGAAGAAGTGGTATATATACACAATGGAATACTACTCAGCCATAAAAAAGATGAAATCTTGCCATTTGACAACATATATGGACCCTGAGGATATTTTCCTAAGCAGAAAAAGTCAGAGGGAGAAAGTCATATACCATATGATCTCACTCATAAATAGAAGATAAAAACAACAACAAACAAACACATAGAGATAGAGATCGGATTGGTGGTTACCAGAGGGGAAGGGGGGAGGGAGGAGGGTGAGGTAGGAGGGTGAAAGGGGCGATTAGGCACATACGTATAGTGATGGACAGTAATTAGTGTTTGCTTGGTGAATATGATGTAACCCACACAGAATTCGAAATATAATGTTGTACACCTGAAATTTATATAATGTTATAAACCAATGCTATCTCAATAAAAACTTTAACTCAAAATGGATTGATGATCTAAATGTAAGAGCTAAGACCATAAATTCTTAGACGAAAACACAGGGGTAAATCTTCCTGACCTTGGATTTAGCAATGGATTCTTTAATATGATAACAAAAGCACAGGCAACAACAACAAACTGATAAAATGACTTCATCAAAATTTTAAAATTTTGTGAATGAAAGGACATTATCATTAAAGTGAAGAGACAAGCTACAGAATGAAAGAAAATATCTGCAATCATATATCTGATAAAGGTGTAGTGTCCAGGATATGTAAAGAACTCTTACAACTCAAAAACAAAAGACAACCATATATTTAAAAAATGGGAAAAGAACTTGAATAGACATCTATCCAAAAAATATACACAAATGGCCCATAAACATATGAAAAGATGCTTAATACTTTAGGCATTAGGAAAATAGAAATCAAAACCACAAGGACATACCAGTTCACATCTACTAGGATGGCTATCATTTTTTTTTAAAGAAGGAAAATAGCAAGTGTTGGCAAAGAACTGGAGAAACTGAAACCTTCATACACCCCTAGTGGGAATGTAAAATGTGTAGTTGCTGTGGAAAAGAGTTTGGTGGTTCCTCAAAAAGCTAAACATAGAATTACCAGATGACCCAGCAATTCCACTTCTAAGTATAAGCCCCAAAGACTGAAAACACAGACTCAAAGAGAACTTGTACACCAATGTTCACTGCAGCATCATTCATAACAGCCAAAAGGTGGACGCAACCCAAGGTGTCTACCAACAGCTGTCTGTCAACAGATAAATGGATAAACAAAATGTGGTACACACGTACAATGGAATACTATTTCAGCCACAAAAAAGGAATAAAGTTCTGATACATGCTACAACATGGATGGAACTTGAACCATAATAGTAAGTGAAATACGTGACACCAAAGGACAAAAACTATATTATCTCATTAATACGAAATATCTAAAATAGGCAAATTCATAGAGACAGAAAGTAAATCAAAGGTTGCCAGGAGTTGGGGGAATGAGGAGTAGCTTAATGGTTACAGAGTTCTGTTTGGAGTGATGAAAAGTTTTGGAAATAAACAGCGGTGATGGTTGGATAACACTGTGAATAAAGTTAATGTCATTAAATTGTACATTTAAAAATGGTGAAAAAAAGAGCTAATTTTATATTATACATATTTTACCACAATTAAGATAAAAATACTGGCTGACCACTCATGATACCAAATGTTGTGGATGGTGTAGAGGAATCAGAATTCCCACACATGCTGGTGGGAATGTCAAATGGTGCAGCCACTTTGGAAAACAGCTGGCAGTCCTCAGAAAGTTAAATGTACACCTACCATACAATCCAGCTGTTCCACTCCTGAGCATTTTATTTATCTAAGAGAAATAAAAGCCTATTTCCACAGAAAGACCCATACAGGGATTTTCATAGCACCTTTACAGCCAAAAACTGTGAAAAACCCAAATGTCTATCAATAGATGAATGCATCAAGATACATGAGATTTATCAATATAAAGGAATACTACTGGCAATGAAAAGAAAAAAAAATTATTGATATCAAACAGCTTGGATGAATCTCAAAATATTTGCACTGAGAGAAAAAGTATATATTATATGATTCCATTTATATAAATCTCTAGAAAATCCAAAATAATCTATAGTGACTGAAACAAGATCACTGGTTGTCCACAGGCTCAGGGATGGGTGGGAGAGAGGGATCACAAACTTAGGGGTGATGGATATGTTCACTGACTTCACTATGGTGCTGCTTTCCCAGGTGTAGACATATCTCAAAACTCACCAAACTGTCCACTTGAAATATGTGCAGTTTATTGTATGTCAATGACACCTCAAGGAAGCAGTTTTAAAAATGAAAAAGTAGCTGAAGTTTGCAACTGATAATTAGCAAAAGTTTTTTATTTCCTCTAGTGGCACACAAATTTCCCCTAACTTTTTATTTTTTGAACAAGTCTTACAGAGCAAATCAAAACAGCCGCTTAATGAAGCCTGTCCTTCAGGAATTACACTGCTATCTGACTTCTCCGAGGCTATGTTCACCCTAGGAAAAGAGAAACTTCTGTAAGAAAATAATTGCTCCTCCACCTGTGCTTAGTTCATTCTCCAATAAAATTCACCTGCCCAGGGCAGGGGCTTTACTTTTACAAGGCTAAGTTACTTGCACATGGGATTCCTAAAATAAATTCTTTTCACTGGGGCTCGGTGTCCTTTTAATTCTAGATCATTAATTTACCATCTGCTTATTTGTTTGTCTCCTGAATATTAGCAACGGGTGAGCCCAGCTCATCCCAGATGACAGCAGATGATCAGGCTCCTGCTTGCAGCTGCTGACTCTCCCAGGGTCCTGGGACTCACTTCCTCCCGTAGACTGGCTACCCAGCCTCTCTTCAAGCACTGTGCTCCCAGAGCCTCGATCACCCGCTTTAATTGGCTCTCAGTTCCTCTCTTTTCTAAACCTTCCCATCACTTGACTCAGCTCGGCTCCCACGCACAACATTTCTGATCCTGGCTCCTAGGAACATCCACAGTACACCAGGTCCATTGCAGACCCACCCAACAACTAAATACAGCACTATCTTTTACTGAGCACATGCCATGTGCCAGGAACTGTGTCTTAATTTGCCTCCCATCTTTACAACAGCACTATAAGGGAAGTATTTTCTTATCCACTTGACACAGATCAAGAAACCGGGATCCAGAGGGCATGTAACTGGTCCCAGGCAGAGTCAAGCAGGAGTCTTCCCCCTTTGGAGGCATCACTCCTCTTTCTTTTGCTCCTTCGTGCCCCCAGGGTCAGTGTCCAGCTTGGTGAGAGTGGAAGAAGGGGTCTCCCACTCACAGAGGACTGTGCTGTGTGTGCTGCTCTCACGCATGCTTCCCTTTCTCCTCTGCTGTTGGTACTGCTGGTTCAGTGCCTCCTCACTTTGCTCTGCCGAACAGGTCAAGAGTAGTGGCCTCTCTCGCTTAAAACGACTTAGAACGATGGTCCGAATCACACGCTTAATTGGCTAGCAACACTTATTCTCCTGACCAAGTCCCTAATCCTCATGAGGATTAAAAACTTGAGCAAATAAAAGAATCCCCTGTGTTATCCAAGGATCTGAAGTCAGACAGCAATTCTCCTCTTGGCCAAACAGCCGTGCCTCTCTGCTCCCTCTGCAGCCTTCAGTGCACCTCTTGGGGCAGCCAGGAAGTTGTGGTTCTGTCCTCCTAGGGTACAGGGCAGGAGACTCTTGGCTCCTGCTGAGCACAGAGTCAGTAGGTCAGTTTACCTAATTCCCGCCAGGCTCACTCTTACATGCTCCTAGGCAACTGCCCTGGTTCATCCAGATCAAAGCAGAGGAAAAGTGAGGAAGAGAAGGAGCACAGAGAGGGGCGCCCTGTCTCTAAGGCTCCCCTTGTTATACACATGTATAACCCACCCGTGACCAGCAGACACCAATGTTCACACACCAACTCCACCCGTGCTGGCCTCTGACGAGATCCACCATGCAGCAGCAAGCGAGGAACAGAACTTCTGTTGATAGTCATTTTTAACCTCGTCTCGAAATGTTTCTCTTCTGTAATATACTTCATGATGTACCTAAAGTATTAGTATAGTAGTAATTTGACCCATGAAAACAGCATCGGTTCAACCTAATACACAGAATTTAATTTACAAGGAAATAAGCACAAACCGCAGGGAGGATACGCACCCGGTCACTGGTTACCAATTAGGGTGGGTGAACAAGTTTGGGAACTGGTGACCTTGCTGGGAGGACAAAGGGCACGTGCACAGTTAGACGAATCCAAAGGGGAATCCCAGGTCTCCCATGCCCCAGCCATGTACCTGCTAGCACATCGCTGCATCTTTTGATTACATACAGGGATTTCAATTCCCGCTTGTGGAATTAAAGTGGGGACCATGGTAGTTCTGTCTCATGAGTGAGAACTAACAGGACACGGACATGAAGTGATTAGCCTGGTAAAGGGTGGCAGTGAACATGAGGCCTGTTGTGGCCCAGGCTGAGCACCTGGAGGGGCCAAGGCAGGAGACAGGGTGAGTGGGACCACAGGGGACCCAGAGGAAGCCCTAGAAAGACTCTCAGGGCTTCCTTCCCTGAAGAAAGCACCTTACACATCCAAGGGGCCACACTGATGATGTCCAATCATTCTCTGGGGCACAAACTCTTCTAGGCCACAGGGCCCTCTGTGTTAATTATCATCCCAGCCCTTCCTTTTGCAGATAAGCACACCCTCACCTCACAGCTGCTGGCTGACAACAAGGTCACAGATCTAGAGCTTCCTCCCCAAGAAGGAATTCTGCCCCCCAGGACCCTCTCCCACTCCCACACTAGGGGAAGACACAGTACTGTCTTGATCATGCAAGAGAGTCTAATTTGAATCTCCCTGCCCAAGTCCACCTTCCTCGGTTCTATTCTTCACAAAGCTGGACCTCTGACTGCAGTGCAAGGAGGCAGACAAGACATGCCTCAGCCGAAGCCCGAGTCCACTTGTTGCTGTGCATCCCACTCTGAGAAGCTGATTTCATGTGCCTGCTTCTCGGCAGCCGCATTTATAAAATGGGAACAGTACCAGAAGCAAACCCATCAGGTTGCTGAGGGTTAACCCCTGTGGGCCTGGCACACAATGAGCCCACAGGCTGGCACTATGGTTGGATGCTGTGGTGACTGGGCACAGCTGCCTGTGTAGCTCTGTTGTCTCACCACCCCACACCATTGCATCCTTGCCCTCTTTCATAAAAGGCAGTCGCAGAGCGGGGGCAGGAGGGGCCCTGAGACCTTATGGTCCAATGACGTCCATCTCTAGATAGGGAACAATCCTTGGGACAGGAGAGGGGTGACCTGGTCAATGTCCCCTGGCCATGTCACGGCCAGTGTCCCCAATCACTGCCTCCTGAAATCACGACTCCATTCACTCCCACTTCTCTTGCTCCCTTGGGAGACCCTGGGATTGCATGGTCCCTCTCAAGCCATTGGTCAGCATCAAAAGCAGAACAGTCAGGGCCTAAGCAGAAGAAGTGCCAGAATGGGCTCCTCCCTTTGTATTTTTCATATTCTCTCCAGGGAAAACCCCAAAAGATCCCAAGTAAATGCACGTGATCTTAATTTTATGTGTCAACTTGACAAGTCACAGGGGTGTGCAGATTAAACATTGTTTCTGGGAGTGTCTACAAGGGTGTTTCCAGATGAGATCAGCATTTAAATCAATGGACTGAGTGAAGATTTCCCTCCCACACTCCAGTGGGCATCATCCAATCCCTTGGGAGCCTGAATACAACAAAAGAAGGAGGAAGGAGGAATTTGCCCCTTTCTTCCTGCCTCACTGATTGAGCTGGACATCCTCTCATCTTCTGCCCTCAGCCTGGGATTTACACTATTGGCCCGCACGGTTCTTGGGCCTTCAGTTTCAGACTGAATTACAACACCAACTTTTCCTGGGTCTCCAGCTTGCAGATGGCAGATGATAGGACTTCTGAGCCTCCATAATCACACGAGCCAATTTCTAGAATAAATCTCTCTCTATATATAGATAGATCTCCACATACATAGATAGCTATATAGCACTATTTCTCTCTAGAGATCTATCTATAATAGAAAGAATGATTTACTATAGATATTGGCTAATACGTATATATAGAGAGAGAGAGATAGCAAGATACCAACATGAGAGAGAATTTATCTATCTGTCTCTCTCTCTCTCATTGGTTTTGTTCCTCTGGAGAACTCTAATACAGTGCACAACAACCTTTTAGGGTCTGTCATCCTTTCTGAGTATTCCCAGAGACCTAAGTATGACCTCTTCCCAAAACAGCCTCATGGCCCTAAGAGCAGTGGGTATGAACCAGGCAGAGGCTGAGAAGAACTCAATTTCTGTAAATGGTTCCACCCTTAGTGATTTCTACCAAAGACAGCCTCCCAAGTTTCAGCTGACCGAGGTGGTACAAATCACGATTCTTGGGACAAGCACTTCCTAATGGGAAAGCTGCAGGTCTCTATATATCTTACTACGCTCACGCACACACATGCACGTGCAAACACGTCAGTCACATGAGTGTGCTGTGTGCCTGCAGCTTATCCTTACATTTTAAACATTAAAAACCAAGAGTACTTGTTATATATATACATATATATATATATGTATATATATATATATAATTTTTTTGGGGGGGGGTGAGGAAAATTGTCCCTGAGCTAACAACCATTGCTAATCCTCCTCTTTTGCTTGAGAAAGATTGTCACTGAACTAAAATCCGTGCCCATCTTCCTCTATTTTGTATGAGGGGTACTGCCACAGTGTGGCTTGATGAGCAGTGTCCAGGTCTGCACCCAGGATCTGAACCTGTGAAACCCGGGCCGCCGAAGCGGAGCGCACAAACTTAACCACTACCTTAAGCCACCAGAACAGCCCCCTACTTGTTATATATTCTAATCTTGTGTGTAATATTTCTGGAGGCCTTAGAGGATAGAGTGTAGAATTTTAAAAAACAGGCAGTACCTGAAAAGAAGCCAGACTGCAGGAGCAGAGGAAATCTCCGAGGTTGCCCAAGTTTACGCCTGGAGGAGAACCCGGGACCCTGAGTAAAGGAGGTCTGAGGCGGGCTGTGGGTGATATTCTAAAATGCTGGTGTCTCCTAACAGTGTGCCCACTCTGGGAGGTGCTGGGCTGAGGGAATTTAATAAAGGCAGACACAATGAATGAAGAGCCAACAACAGGAAGCAAAACAGTTCAGAAGTGGAGGAGCATTTCAGGTGGGTAGAGGGGCTTCCTTGGGAGGCCAGCGGACAGAGGTCCTCATTTGGGAAAACTGGAGGGAACAGAGGCTGTCGGTTCATCGAAGACCAGGACCCAGCACCCGCTGTAGAAGGACTCACCCCAGGAAGCACTGTTGATAATTAACTACTGTGCAGATCAGAGCCAACCACACAGGCTCCTCTCCCGTGGCTCAATCCATAAGTAATGCAAATAAGCAGCCCGGAAATTACATCCATGGGAGAATATCATTCAATTTTATTTTATCCAGAGTTTTTCAAAGCACATGTTTTGTAGAAGGCGATCTATGTTTGTAACTTTTTTCAAAAAGGAAGTATCTTAATCAGTGAATTAGGGAAATATCAGCTCTGTCATGTGAGCAAGAAGAACACAAAGACTGATTATTATCCCACTCACGTCTGGAAACAGAGGAAATAATTACAGAAGAATAAGTATTCATGTCCAGGTGTAAATCCTGCCCTGCATGGCTTCTCAAACATGAACGCCCTGGGGACCCTGTCAAAATGCAGATCCTGCCTCTGCAGGTCTGGGCAAGGCCGGGGACCCAGCATTTCTCACCAGCCCTACATGAGGCTGATGCTGCTGCTCTGCCCATCAACCTCTGGAGCAAGGACCTAGGAACACATGGAATTATGTGCAAGAAGTTTTTCAGTCTAAGATCCATGATGCAGTATGGGTTTCCAGGAACAAGGATGTTCCCTTTCTGGCAATCTCAGCCATCCTTAACTTCCCCTGTCTGAAACACAAAAGTTGGTACCAAGGATGGCTCCACCTGTGATACTAGAAATCGTATGGGCTCCACCCTCAGACTCGAGGGTGCCAAGAGCTAACGGCTCCAGCCTGCCAATTGCAGAGGGTAATTCTGTGGTGTGCTGTGACTGCTTATGAGGAGACAGGAGAAACAGTGGACATAAATTAGGGCTTGCTTCTAGATTATTTTCCTTTGTAAGACTGGCCTTTACAACAGTCCTCCAGTTTGAGGTGGGGCCTGTCTGGAGAGGCCTGGTGGCCCCGTGGACCCTCATAATGAAGTTGGCCCTGCCCTGTGGGACATTGTGTCTGCTGAGCTCAGCACAGTGGCCCAGGCTCCCGGCCTGCAGTAGAGATTTGTCTGACAGCCACTGGCACATTAAGCCAATGTCCTCCCTTATTCTGTGGAATACCTGCCAATAACTGCAATACGTGACAAAAGAATTCCCTCTAAAATTGGAAATTTCCTTAGAGCCATGTGGCCCTGCCCCTGCAGTTGAGCCAAGCAGCCCAGGTATTGGTTTTGTCCTACTTGCTCCCGTGCTCTTGCCCCAGTGAGGCTCAGGTTAAAGCCACAGACCCAGCATTCCACAACCCACAGGCCACAACCCACAGGCCGGCACTCTGCCTGTGGGGAACTTGCTCTTGCCACAGTGCTAAAGCTGCCCTCCTCAAAGGCATAGCCGGGTGGCGACTCCCACAGCCTCAGAGAAGGTATCAATGACACAGCCTCCTCCTTCCCACATCCCTGGACAATTCCCTACTGGCGCCAGAACCCTCCAGCCTCTGTGGACCCACTGAGCCCAAGGCAGTGTGTCTCACTTCAGACAGACCTATTGTGTTTATTGTCAGGCTCTTGTGCACAGAGAGGTGAACTCTTCTACCTGTAACTTGTTTGCAGGGGCCACTCCCACTCTCCCTGCAGAAGCCCTTCAAGGATAGCAGCAGGGGGGCAGGGGCAGAGCCAGTGACAAGAATGGCCACCCCCGCTGAACAATGGCCTGCCAGGAGAGAAGGACCTCTACATTCTTTCCATTTTTCAATGTTGAAACTGAGGCCCAGAGAAGTCATATGACTCTCCTGGGTCACAAGCTACCCCACGCAAGGACCCAAAGTCTGCTCTCCTTGCTGCTCTGCCACCAGCCCCCGTCTTTAAGTGCCATGTGCTGTGACCAAGCTTGCCCGTGCTCCTCCTTCTCAGACCCTCCACTGTCTACCAGCATCTTCTTCCCCAGGCCCTTGCAGTGGCCCTGACTCCTCCTAAAATAGAGCTTTCTTCTGAACCGGTAAGAATGGGTGAGAAGAACTGGGCTCAGTGAGACAGACTGGGAAGCTGAGAAGACAGGAAGCCACAGGCCACTTCACAGACCAGGGAGGGTACAGCTGTATTTCTACTTTGCACGAAGTGGAGGGCTGCAGCACTAAGTCAGCTTCCCCAGCTCTGCTGGCCTCTACAACAATTGGGTTTTTCTCCCAGAAATTCTTGGAGAGAGTGCGGCAGGCGGCGCTGACACGCACAGAGGATTCCCCTCCATGCCTACCAAGTAATAGGCAGAGTTTAGGTGTGGTGACTGGGGAACCTAGGAGGTTGGGCATATTCCTTCCCGGCTGCTTAAGCAGGCTTCAGCATGAATCCGGCTCTGTTCCACTCAACAGCTCAAATTACTTAACCAGTGTTTCCTTGAGGCAAGAGATTTTTTCTATTTTAATTACAGTGCCTGGCACACATAAGTGCTTAATAAATCTGTGAGCAATGAATGAGCTTTTCAGAGCCTCCCATTTCTTTCCTTGAAGGCAAATCCTGGATACTGCCACCCTCTGGGGGGGGAAGGCAACAAGGCAGCATCCCTAGCACCACCTCCCCACTCCCCCCTGCCTGCTCCTCACACAAGGACAGTAGAAAGCAAAGATACAGTGAGGGCTCAGTTCTCTCTCCACATCTTGGCTAGATCTCTAAAGGTGACGGGTTGTCATGTAATTTAAAAGCCTAATGCAGCATCACGGTGGCAACACGTGATCCGAGATGCTCCAGTGCAGTACCCACACTGAGGTGCAACTACTTCCAGTCCTTACCATCTGGTAACAGCAGCAAGCACCTAACACGTGCAGGGGGCCTAGACAGGTCATCTCATCTCCCTGCGAACAGCCCCAGGAGGGTCCCTCATCACCCCCATCTTACCAGTCAGGGGTCCCCACCCCAGCTCCCATCAGCAACAGAGCCGACTCCAGCCTAGGCCTTTCTATCCCCAGAGCTCAGTGTCTTGCTCCACTACAGAGTGCCCACGGTGCCTCAGCAAAGCCTCCTGGAATGAAGCCAGGACTAGAGCTACAGCTTGGTAAGGCACAGAGTCACAATGCACCCTAGGAATAATCTAGTCAGGGTTTCATCATACATTAAACCAGTGGAACTCTCTTATCAACAAAATCTTAAGGGGAACCCATATAAATGTGTGTCTATGTATAGCTATATCTACTATATCTACGTCTATGTGTATATATGTATTTACATATGTGTGCATGCATATATATATATACACACACATACATATATATGCATTGTGCCTGCGTGGTTTCTTTGCATCAGCAGTTTCTTTAGACCCAGTTGTTCTGCCTGGTAGCAAGTTATAGTCCATTTTCAGACAGTAATCAATTTACTTTCTGCCCATTCTGTTCTAGGGAGCTGTTACTTAACTTTACCGTGGTGCTCAAAAATGCTACCTGCCAGGGCCAGCCCAGTGGTGTAGCAGTTAAGTTCGCGCACTTTGCTTCAGCAGCCCGGGGTTCCCCGGTTTTGATCCCGGACTCAGACGTGCATACTGCTCATTGAGCCACGCTGTGGCAGGTATTCCCCATATAAAGTAGAGGAAGATGGGCACAGATGTTAGATCAGGGGTAATCTTCCTTAAAAAAAAAAATGCCACCCGCCACTGCAGGCTTTGGAACGAGAGACTGCCAAGATGAGAACTGCAATTTGGGTTGATGATTCTGGTAGTCGCTGCAGCAGAGTGCAGGGCTGACTGCGTTGAGAAGAGACTGTGTGGACACAAGGCAGTCCCCTTGAGAAGGTGCAAGGAGGAGCCAAGGAAGCAAAGGACGGACACAAGCACCCCTGATGGGCAACCCCAACAAGCTGAAGCAAGCAAAGGGCAGGAGGAGGGCCGTTGGGAGAATGGGCTTTGTAGCCATAATGCCTGGTTTGCAGCAGCCCCTTCTCTGACGAACTGCATGATTTTGGGCAAACCATCTAATCTCTCTGGACCTGGACCACCTTATTTGTAAAACAGGGAAGCAACTGTGCTTATCTCAGGGCAGTGGTTCTCAGCCCTGGGGAGCTTGGAAAACACCAGTGCCTACCCACCCCATGCCAAGGGAGCCAGGGTGCTTGTGGGCCTGGCCCTTAGGACACCTAAGTCCTCCCCAGAGGATCTCGTGCATCCCCAAGGGTGGGTTTAGATCAATCATACTCGCAATGTGCTAAGTGGAAAGTGCTGGCAAATGTTAGCTGTGGAGACTACTCCCATCAGCTCGCCCCCTGGCAGTTTTCAAAGATCTGAAGAGCTCTCCTTTGGAGGGGAAATTAGACATGCTCCAACTGGTCCCAAGAGGGGAACTTTCAGAGCCATCTATTTGAGATGAATCTCATGTGCTGGCCTAGACAGGTGCATGGAAGGGCCTTGGGTGTCCTTGACTGAGGTGACACCTGGTGAAGGTGGGGCCAAGGGGGGCTGCCTCCTAAATGCCCCTCATCCCTGTGAGTCTGGTTCCCAGTCCAGAGTTCCACAGGACTGAGACTGGGTGTCTGCACTTGGTGAGGGAGGGTCAGGTCAGCGGTAACTTCAAGACCTGGGCCCAGGTGGCTGGGAAAGGACCAAACCACTAACAGGGTGCAGTGAGAGGAGTGGCCACGACAAAGGGGAGCGTCAGATCAGCAAGGCCTCCTGAGCTGTGGGGTGAGCGGTGGATTGAAGGGGCACCCCAACCACCTGCTCCTGCCACGACACCTCAGTGGCATTAACTGTGGACTTTGTGAAAGGTGTAATCAAGGGAAAAATGGCTTCCTCTGCTTATAACACAAGCAAATGTTTCCTAGTCTCCTTATGTCACAGGTGTGAAATCAGGCAGAGCTCCACGCTGGGCAGCGAGCCCCGCTAGGCCAGGCATGGCAAGAGTTGGACTCCTACCTGTCCACCCCAAGGAGAGCCACCCTTTACCCCGCAGCTTCCTGCTTTGTTTTTCCAAATTGTCTCTCAGAAGAGCTCTCTTCTTACTACTGACATGAAACAAGTCCTGAGATTCCTTTTATAATGTGAAATGAACAAGTGGATAGGAAAAACACAAGATATCACGTCCAATGGAAATGACACCTTCTTTGAAGATCGAAAGATCAAAAGGATATTTTAGTCAAGGGTTGAAAGGTATTTCCCTCACTACTTCTACGGGAAATTATTAGGAGAAAGGGTTTCTGTCCTGGCAGGGTATTAACTATTAACACTTGGACGTACACATGATATGCACATACAAACACATGCACACACACAAATACTTAAAAGAACTCTAATCAAATTTTTGAACTCCATTCCATAGTAAAATTCATGTTCTCTTTGATCCATTGTCACCCACAGAGTTTTTAATATATAATGTATGCATATATGAATGTTTAGCTTCCTGGCAGGCTGCAGCCAGCCAGAAAAGCCATCCTGCCTAGGCCTTCGGCAAATGTACTAGAGCTCAAGTTTCTAGCAACAAGTTCATCAAGAGAAAGCATGTTCCTCCTCCTGGCAGTGGAAGAGAAGTGATCTGGAATGCAACGGTGGGTTGATCTGAGAAGACTAGAATGTTAATGCCACCTTCAGGAATGGTAGTCACCTTCACTCTGAAACTGCAATGTTATGGATTGAATTGTGTCCACTCTCCAAATTCAGACATTAGAGTTCTGAGTTCCAGTACCTCAGAATGTGGCCTTATTTGGAGAAGGAGTCTTGATAGAGGTAATCAAGTTAAAAGGAGGTCATTAGGGTAGTCCTAATCCAATGTGACCAGTGTCCTTATAAGAAGAGGGGATTAAGACAGATGCACATAGAAGGATGACCACATGAGGACACAGTGAGAAGACAGCCATGTGCACACCAAGAAGAGAGGCCTCAAAAGAGACACACTCTGCCGATACCTTGATCTGGGACTTCCAGCCTCCAGAACTGTGAGACAACAAATTTCTGTTATTTAATCCACTCAGTCAACAAATACATGCACATTTAAAACATGACCCATGCAGAAGCTGAGAATCACCCTGGCCAAGCCTGCAGCCATCCCTGCCTGAGGATTTCAGCTGGGAGACTCCCCAGAACTTGAAGCTGACACTTCTGCTGGTGTCTCACTGACTCCTGCAGACTACACTGAAATGAGCAGGGACCATGATGCAGTGCTGGACCCGAGGCCTCAGAGCTGGGGTTTGAGAGTTGGAGCATCATGAAGCCGATGCCAGGCGTCCCTTCCTTCCTTCAGCCTGACACAAGTCTGCATTTCTCCCCATTCCTCAGGAGGATTCCCTGTTGAGGCTGTGAGAGTGGGCTTCCTGAGCACTTGCTCCAGAAAGGCATGGCTGGCACCCCTCATCGTGCCATTTTAGGTCTTGGGACACCCAGGCCTGACCACAGCAGCAAGGGAGTACTTCTCAGTGAGTGCACCAAGGTGCCACCAGCAAAGGCCTGTGTGTCCTCAGTGGAGGAGAGACAGATCCCCTCAAATGACCCACGGGAACCGGGGACTTAGGAATTCCATTCCCCCAGTGTGGGCAGGGCCAGGGAGCACAGGGTGGTAACCAACCACTGCATTTACAAAGTAACTTTCAAAACCCTCCAGCCCATCTAGTTGACCTACACATGTCACTGCCCCAACATAAGAAGTGCTCAATTCCATGTTTTGGGAGCATCTGAGACTACTATTAATTGCTGGAGTTAAAACTTTGATTTGCAGACATATTCTCAGTTGCTCATGATTTTTTCCAGACTTTACCATGACTGTGGATTAGCCCAACTTGGCCCACATCAACCAAAATATGCAATAGCACGGTAAGGGTAATCCCTGCAGGTGGCTCTGAGAGGGCCTCACAACCAGGCACTGAGCTCCACTGGTCTGCCTGGAACCTGGCCCACCACTCCCTTTGGGTCAAAAGGCTGAGTGAGCCCCTCTATGTCTCTGTTGCTTATCTGTTACATACAAATAACAACAGAACCTCCCTCACAGAGTCCTCCAGAGAATTAGAGGAAGCAACAACAAGAGAAGGCTCTGAAGAGGGACTGGCACATTGAGCACTGAATGAATGTTAACTGGTACTATTGCCCAGGGTGTGTGTGTTGGGGGGGATCTTGCTACTCTCACCAGAAGGGTCACAAGCTTTCTGAACACTGACATGGAGCTCCCCCAATTCCAGGTTCTAGGTGGTGCCAGCGCTGGATCTCCTGTCAACAGGTGATTTGCAGGCAGCTTGTCAGGAAGACCCCAGTCTCCCAAGGAGGTGCAATGTCCAGAAACACTCAGAACAGGTAGGAGGGCTCCCGCCTTGCTGACTACCAACTGCCCCCGAGCCTCCTGAGGCTTGAAACAACAGTCCTATCTCAGGTACAAAACCCAAGCCTGCACGCACACCTTTGTCTGCCTGCTGTTGGCCTTGAAAGGCCAACTCTCAGAATACCAGAGAAGGGTTTCCATGGTTAACACCGGTCTCACTGGGCCGAGGCAGAGGTGTCAACCTCACAAGGTCCGTCCTCACAAAATTTCCTGCCTGATGGTCAAGGCTCCAAAATGCTTGATAAAGGCCGGACAAGCAAACCAACTATTTGAAGTTCCATCCAAAACAAACCTAAATCGGTAATGCTTTGAAGTCAGCCTTTACCACCCAAATGAAAGGGCTTGTTTTTAGCCAATGGCGGGTGCAACTGCTGAAAAGTTAGCCACTTCAGGGGAGAACTAATTTTTTTCCTTTTTTCTCAAAGCCACAAAAGTCACGTGTAGACATCTTTGTTTAAGTCTTGCGTGTGTGTGTGTGTGTGTGTGTGGTTGAGACAAAGAATGACTTCTAAGCTTTGGCCCAATTCTTAACTTATAAAACCCCATCCTAAGCACCTGCTCTCTGGAACCCGAGGGGAAGACTTGTCCTCACTGGCAATAACCCTTTTTATAGTAGGAGTGGGAGCGTCAGGCATTCTGACAGATAGACCACTGAAAATGGCTTCGCTGAAAACTGACAAACTAAATAAGTTTGCTTTAGGCCTGACCTCAGATTAGTTGAAACTCCCACTGGGGCCCATTAAGTCATGCCCTTGGCACCTTTCACAACATGGGTTGCTCATTAGCAATGGGGAAAAGTCCTGAATTTATTCCAATATGGCTTAAACCCAATTTAGATGTCAGGAAGCATGGTTTCATCCATATCCAAGTAGGTAATAGTGTTTTCTGAAGTACACTTCTTGCTTCCCTTAAAGACAGAGCCCCCTCTAAGGTATGGTTTCTGTTAATACCATTATGAGAGTGCAAACATATAGATCTCTCTGCCTTGGTATCTCTCACTCGTGGAGAGGCAAAACTCTAAGGAACACTAACACCAAAATGAGAAGCAAAGTACTGCCTTCCACTGGACGAACATGAAAGTATTGTACAACTTCCCCAGCAATTCTTGGTGAAATGGGGAAATAGACTCTTACACAGAAAAAAAATTAGAATAACTTGAAGAATTTAAAAGCTGTGGTGATCAGGGTGTGGCGACTGGTCTTGTGCTGTGGAAACAAGGAACTTCCTCTTGTTGGGGCCTTTGCTCACAAAACAAGTGAAGGTACACAACACCAGGCACAGATGCTCTTCAAGGAACAAAGTGGTCCACAGCCCACTGAACAGACACTGCACTGTCCAGGCACCTGCCACCTAACGCATGCCATGCACAGTAGGTGCTCAATCACCAGACTGGAAATTCCAGATTCTCCAGGAATGTGCCCTTGCGGATCAATCTGCTTCTAGAACATTATGTCCTAGCCCAAGAAAGAATATGTATTCTCCCCTCAAAGCTAATAGAAAGTGATACCTTAAGCACTCTCACCTCATGTTGCTTTCTTCTTTAGAACATGCACACACTTGCACACACACTCACATGCTTGTGCAAACACACACGTGTGCACAGACATGCACACACTCACACACAAACACATCCACACCCACTTGTGAGGAAGAACTTAGCATCAACTGGACAGATCTCACACTGTCACTTCTTCTTACTGGTAGAGAAATTTCTGCTCCAGAAACATACACACTCACACACACACACTCACACACACAAACACAAAGCCTCAAACCCTTTGCAATTGCTGATGCAATTCAACTATATTTAGTCAAGTTGGAATTTGATTAAATTCCCTTTTTTTAACAATGAAAATACAGTCAGAGAGAAAAACAGAATTTCCCACTGTATACCACCATAAAGAGAACCAAAACTTCTTACTGCTTTGCTTGTCTTTTTCCTAGAACAAAAAATGACCACTTGTAACCACACAAAAAACATGAAGTTAAATGCACACAGAGAATATTCAAGTTTCCATACGTTGTAATAAGATCTTTTTGGATTACTACTCAAGTTAGCCTAATATTATCAACTCTATGGCACTGAGTTGCTCTCACTAAGATCACACACCTTACCCTCTATAAGCATTGATTTGCTAGATCACAGGATCCAGGAAAAGAATCTCTGGCAAAGTCACCAGGATTAGAAACAAAAAGATCTTACTACACAATCGAATTTACATTGTCCATGAAGCTAACCCAGTTGATATTATAAAACATGGCATGTCTCAGATAATTACATTACCTACCTACCTGGATTGCTTGGAATATCCACACTTGCTGGAATTACAATTTTAGTTTAAATGCTGTTGTGTTCTCCAAGTAATTTTCTTTCTCATAGTCTTTCCTGTTACATATTTAATATCTTTCAACAAAAGTATGTGATTGTTAAATTTGAGACTGAAAATGCCCCACGATATAAATTACGAACTTAGAGACTTGAAAAGAAAACCACACATTTTTCTGTAAAGGCTTCCTGTTGACCGATCCAATGAACACACTCAGCCAGCTGTCTTTGTTTTCTACTTATATGATGGATTGTTTCCTCCTCCAATTCCACGGCCCAGAATGTAGTTAATTTAATTAAAGATTAACAATCTGAAAAGCTTAAGGAAAAGGCAGCTTTGGTGCAAGAACTATCTTGCAAACTCTACTTTCTCACCTCTAGTTTTCACTTGGTAGAGATGGTTTGGGGAACATGTATAGGTAGAAACAAAAAATAATAATAATTTTGTCTCCTACATATTGGGAATTTTTAAGTCATTTTTCTAAGCTCCCTGAATTCTTTCAAGTAACTTTGGGGAGAACTACCTCTCCCTCATAAAGGAAACTTTTCTTTGTCATTGCCTGAGAGTACCTGGCCCCCAAGAACACTGGGGGGAATTTGGTAAAAATATATGTGCAAAGTGGAGGTAAAGCCACATAATCGTCTTAGGATCACTGCAGGTCTAGACATTTGGTACATGTTTTCGAGTAGCTTCTCAGACTCCTGTCAGCCTAGGAGAGTTTCCATACCGGTTTCATCCTTCCTCTTGATTGGGAGCATCTACCAGGCACACACGCAAAAGCACACACCCACACATGCCTGGAAAGGCTTGTGATGGCAGCCTTGTGATCTCAGCTCTTCCTGCAAGCCTCACAGTCACTGCTCCAGACGGCAAGAGGCAGATGGCCCCGTGGGTGTGCCTGGGGGAGAGGGTAATAAGCCCCTAGTCCATCCAAGAGACAAACTGGAGGAACGTGTTTTCTCAGTAAATTAGCCAGTACACAAGTCACCTCCTGGACAGCTCCTCCCAGACACTGATGAGGCTCGTCCAGCAATGTCTCAGGTCCCACTCTCCCACAGCTCTGGGGGAGGCCTGTCCTGCCCCACCTACACCTGAAATTCCAACACCCACCTGACATTTCACATCCTGTTTGTGCTTTATCATGTACTCCTCAGCACCAATGCTCTTCCACCATCTGCCTAATTTACTTACTTACACGGCCTCATAATCGCTGTGAGGGGAAAGATGGTAGCCTGCTTTGACCAATGCAGCGCCTAGAACTGCATTTGAAGAGAGTGGGCAATCAATAAATGCTTGTTGAAAGAATGAAAAATCAAAAGAATTAGTCTCTGAAAAAAGCAACTTTTGTAAAAAATTATCAGCCTAAGGAACTCCCAATTCTGCAGAAATGACTGTGCAAATGTTATAGATGAACTAGAAACTTCTACTCGTTCAGAGGCTGAGGGCATGCAGGCTCACGGGCAGGGATGCAGGTCTGAAGGAATATTTGTGAAGTGACCACAGATGCCAAGTGCGAAACAGGAGGCCTGGATGCTGGAGAAAACCAACTCAGGAGGTGAGAGAACCCAGAACTGGCTCCCAACTCTGCCCTGATTTGGGAGGAGGGTGCCTTGGAAGAATCTCCTGATGTCACATTTTCCATTTCTCATCTATAAAAGGATGTGACAATCACGATCTCACAAGATTCATATTAAAAAATATGTGAAGTTGTTTTTAAAATGTTTGTGCTACCACAAATGTGAGAGGCATGGCGAGGGCTGGCAGTGTCTGGGAGCCTTGTCCTTGGGTTTGGCGGTCTAGGCAGGCTGTGCCTGCTGCCTTCCTGCTGCTAGCCCTCCAATTCTGTACAATTTGTCCAATGCTATTCATTAAATCCTATCCTATTTCCACCTCTGAGACGCCTTCTGACCTGTGTCATTGCCTAACATACCTGGCACCCAACCCTCCCCATCCTAGCCTTCAGAGTAAGTTTCAAGCTCCTTTTTCTGGAAGCCTTCCTTGACCTCTTGACGGCCACTTTGCAACCCCAATCCCCTAACAGGAGACCCCAGGATTCTTATTTTTTTTAAAGATTGGCACCTGAGCTAACAACTGTTGCTAATCTGCCAATCTTGTTTTTTTTTCTGCTTTATCTCCCCAAATCTCCTCCCATACATAGTTGTATATCTTAGTTGCAGGTCCTTCTGGTTGTGGCATGTGGGATGTCGCCTCAACGTAACCTGACGAGCAATGCCACGTCCGCGCCCAGGATCTGAACCGGCCAAACCCTGGGCCGCCGTAGCAGAGTGCGCGAACTTAACCACTCGGCCACGGGGCCGGCCCTCCCAGGATTCTTTCTGCTGCTCAATACCGGGAGTCGGCTAGAGAACAGGCCTGAGTCCTCCAGGTAAATTATTAGACCCTGCAGCACATGGACCATGTCCCTCTTCATCAGCATCCTTCTCAAAGCAAACAAGCACTTCATAAATGACTTCTAGAAAGGGAGAGGGTGGAAAGAGGAGCTAAGCTTTTGCCTTGTCAGTAGAGGGCACTGGAGGGACGCTGCAGGAGGAAGGAACTGGCTTTGGGGTGGTGGGGAGTCTGGATTTATTCTCCATTGCCAGGCCCCTCCAGGTTTTTCCAAGACAGGAAGCCTGCAGGGCACAGTTTTCTCTGGGACTCGGCCTGTGCATGTTTTCTTCAGCTCTCAGCTTGGATAACCAGAGGCCCTGAGGGCAGGGGCCCAGATCCCAACCTGGGCCGCTGCTCCCTGTACCCTTTCCTGGAACGCTTCTACATGCAGCCCTGAGCTCCATGGGGCCAGCTGTCTAGAGAGCCACCACCTGGGTTTTGTCTACTGCAGTGGTGGGAGCCACAAGCAGAGGGTGGCATCCCTAGCATCCAGCGGCCAGAAGCCCCTGGCATCTCCCAAGTTCCCTGGCTTGGCACTTCCCTGTGGATGGTTCCCCTGCACCCTGAGGGTCCACTTCTAGCTTGCACAGCCCCTCAGCAGCTTTTCTACCATCACCTGAGTGATGGCCGTGCCCTCGGCCATCAGAATAAGACTCAGCCTGGGGGGCCTCTCCCTGGGTGCTATCTCAGCCCCAAGGCCAGTGGCTGCTCCTCATTCAGCTATGTCTGTATTCTTGCAAGTTTTTACTTCTTACTTTACTTCTTACCACACAGTCCTTCAATGGAATTCTTTTTTTCTTGGCTGAGGAAGATTCCTCCTGACCTTAACATCTGTTGCCAATCTTCCTCTTTTTGTATGTGGGCCGCCACCACTGCATGGCCACTGATAAACGAGTTGGTATACGTCCATGCCTGGGAACCGAACCCAGGCCACCAAAGCAGAACACGTCAAATTTAACCACCAGGCCACAGGGGCTGGCCCTCCCCTGGAATTCTTTACATTAAACTTTCCCTGCCTGAATCATGTGTGGTTTCTGCTTCCTCCATGGAACCTGACAGATACACCCAGTCTCTGCATTAATGCCAAGCTCCTCTCTTATGCTTCACCTAAGTTTTGCAAATTGCTTCTAATTTATGTTTTCCTACGGGCAACAACTTCCAAGTGACCAGTCCTCAAACTCGCAACATATCACTTTGTATTGGACAGGAGTCAGTTCTTCTCCAGTCTGAGACACTAGCTGACTCCGTTCTATGAAACCACTTAAATACAGAGAACCGAAATGTTCTTGGCATTGGAAGATTGCAGTCAGAGCCTTGCTTTCCAATTGACAGGTTTGTAAAAGTCAGAGACTTCCTATGTTTATTTTCCATGACATGGTTCATATATTTCAGAATAATAATGTATGAACAGGAATTCAAGTACCAGAAAAATGTCTTTGAACATTTAGGGAAAGAGCAAAAAAAAAGAAATGAGAAAGCGAAAAAATATACCAATAATGAGCACTAGAATTGTGCATGCATATTGAAGATGTGGGGTGCTGATAAAGAAACTTTTTCTAAAATCAGAATTGTTTGGGTTGTTAATTTTGGCCATTTTGACTAAATTATGGCTCAACCCATTACTGCCTCAGACACTCATGGGGCCCTACAGAAGGTGATATAGGATGTGTCTGTCTGCAGCCATCCTTGAGTTTTAAACATCCGACTAACAAACAGCTTGTTTATAGAAAGCATCATTGAGCTATGAAGTGTTCCAGTTGTTGTTTGGGGAAAAAGTGGGCAGAGGAGCTTTTAAATATTACTGAATTCAGTCACTGAATAAAACCAGAAGGTATGAAACAAGGAAGCTATTCTTGAGGCTTGACCAAAGAGAGACACTTGTGGCTTTTCCCCCACCCACTACCCTAAACATGCATGCTCTGCTCTTCGGTTTTCAAATTTTGCCATATCTTCTACAGTGTCTGAAGTTTCACCCATTAGCTATTCACATACATTCATTTACGTTACAGTCATCCTCTGTGCTCACTGGCTGCTCCTCTAGGTGGGTAACGTTCTAGCCTGTGCAGCCACTGCCTCTTCTTAACCCCGTGCAGGCCGAGATCACAAGAACTGGGAGGGAGATGCAGTATCCTACTGATTTCAAGGTTAGTCCACATACCAATCTGTGCCCTGGAGAGGCATTAGGAACTTTGGGTTCTGGGAGCCTCCCAGGCATGGTTGAGACAGGCATCCTAGGACAGGGCAGGTATTAGGAGAACAAGGCTCAGGCAAACCCATTTCTCTTCCAGACACTTCCTGATCCTGGCAGCTCACGCTACTTTAATTTCACTCGGAGTTTGCAGCCCTGCATCCTCTGCACAGACCGGGAGGTGGGAGCGTGGACTCTTCACAGGGGCTTGAACTTTCGGGCCACAAGGCTGCTGGTGAATGCAGTCAGACCTCACTTCCCCCTCTACGTCTCACTCCCCATGGGCTGTGCATTTCTGAGCTGTGGCTGATGTTCCTCTAGGCAGAACTGAGTTACGGAAGACCTGATGCTGAACTCAGAAACACCCTTGAGGGGAGCGATGCATCGGCAACAGGCCATTACTTCTTCTGCTGTGTTGCCGTTTAGTGAGGTAGAGTAACAGCTGGGTAAACGTCAACAGTCAGCTGGTCGTAAATGTCCCTTATAACATTAAAGGGACTCCAAATACTATTTTGAGAAACTCAGAAGTGTACAGTGGAAATGACAGTCCTAAAAACTGGGTCCTGTTCCCCACAGCTTCAGGCTACTCATGAGCTCAGGAAGGTCAGGGGTCCTCTCAGACCCTCAAGTCCCCCACTTATCTACTAGGAAAAGGGGCCCGGCCTGATGGAAGGGGAATGCAGTGCTCTGAAGCCCAGAGGGCCGGCATGGGTGATACTGTGTGGACATGGTGCCTGGGATGCCCTGGAAGTGTGGGGGCACTTACATGCTCAGAGAAGCCGCGGACCACCTGCCGCCGCTTCAGGTTGGTCTCTCCGTCTAGGTTGGCAGTCTCAATGTGGCACAGCCCATCGGGGTCGCTGGAGGAGAGCAGCAGAATGTCTGCAGGGATGATCTCGTTGCAGCGAAGACGCACAAAATCTCCCACGTGGATTTCTTTCCAGAATCGGTTCACATACTGCTTTTTTTCCCTGGTAAAGAGACCGTCATTAACAAGACTGGCAGGAGGTTGATCATGGTCAGAGCTGAGTGAAGGGCACATGGAGTTCCCTTAACAATTCTTTGTACTTTCTAGTATGTTGAAAATTTCCATAATAGAAAGTATTTTAAAAAGAATATTCATAAAGGCCACATATAGTATGACTCCATTTATAGCAAATATCCAGAAGAGGCAAATCTATAGAGAGAGAGGCAGATTAGTGGTTGCCAGGGGCTGGGGAGAGGGGAAGTGGGGAGAAGTTATTTACTGGGTACAGGGCTCGGTTTGGGGTGATGAAAATGTTCTGGAACTAGGTAGTGGTGATGGCTGCACAACACTATGAAGGCACTAAATGCCACGGAATTGTACACTTTAAAATGGGTAAAATGTCTACTCCAAAGAATTAAAGGCAAGGATTCATAGCATCATTACTCACAATAGCCACAAAGTGGAAACAACTCAAAGGCCCAACAACAGATGAATGGATAAGCAAAATGTGGTATATCCATACTATGGAACACTATTCAATTGTGAAAAGGAAGGAAATTCTGAAACATGGTACAATATGGATGAACTTGAGGACACTATGCTAAGTGAAATAAGCCAGTCACAAAAGGACAAATACTGTCTGATTCCACTTCTATGAGGTACCTACAATAGGTAAATTCATAAAGACCAAAAGTAGAACCTCTCTACATTTCACTGTCCTCATCTGCAGAATGGAGATAAAATAGATGCATCCTCTCCACATCATTCAAGATGATGTAGATAACACAAGCCAGTCACTCAGAACCAATGCCCAACACAGTCAGTTTTCTACACCTGTTAGTTACTATTAATAGATATTTAGATGAAAACGTTATTTGTAAATTTCTTTAGACTTTTTTTTAACTCTGGAAAAATAGGCTAATTAGTCCCACAGAGGGCATTTTTAGGAGTTCCTCAGAGGCAGTTTTGTCCGTTTTTATAACTAAGTAGAGGAACACGGCTTTATCCCAACATGCTATGCTATATGAGGAAATCTTACCAAGAAATCCACTGGGTGATATTGTTGAAGGAAAAAAAACACTAAAACACATTTCACTTCAATCATCACCTTCTTTCTGGTTCTTTCCCCATAAAATGCCGCTCCTTGCCTGCGTGTCCAGACTGCTGAATTAGGGCAGCAATTCTGGATCTCAAGGTGGACCAAGTGAGCTACATCTGACTCCTGAGCTTCAGGGGTGAAGTACTGAGATATTTTTTCCATACTGTGAATCTGAGGGAACCCATGGTAAACTTCCAGGGGCTCCTAGCCATCAGGTGCTCCAGACACTGAAGAGAGCAGTATCCCCTTCCATTTTAAGCCTCTATTTTCTTGTATTCCTCTAATTCAAGATCTTCCAAGCCTACTATGTGCACAGCATAGTTTTGTCATTATAGGGCCAACAAGGATAAATTAGATATAGCTCTGTCCTCAAAAAAAGAAAAAAAATGCAAGGCAAGATCAAACCACTAGATAGCACCCCCTGGGGGCTACAGAATCAAGCCCCCCAATGTGAGCACAAAGGTATTCTTCCTGGGCCAACCTGCACTCCCTACAAGGCCAGGGCCTTCTTCAAGGCTGCTACTCCAGCTGTGACGAGGTCCCAGCAGGCTCCAGCCTGAGGTCAGCTGGCTCTGAGATAAGACACAGAAACAGCGCTCAATCACCTGGTCATCCTGCTCACTCACTGCCAGTCAGACCTCTTCTTAGTGGACAGACAGCCTTGATGTCTGATAAGAGAAACCACTGTTAACCACATTCCTATTTTCTTTCCTAAAGGTCAGACCTTGACTTTATATCACTGTAAGCAGTAGCTCCTCAGTCTTTCTTCCCCATCATGACCATTGGTTGGGTTCCCACAGAAAGTACAAGGGAACTTGAAAGCGTCCGTCCTCTTCCAGAAGAAAGTTTCCAAAAGCTAGGTCACCATTTAGTCACAGAGGAAGGCAGCGTATGCTCTGAGAACGAGCTGGACAGGTTTTGGTGTGATGGGAACTGCCAGGAGACCGGCGGTCTGGACTCGCCCGGGGACAGGCAGAGGGAGGTGACGCCAAGGAGGCGGGGAGGGAGTGCTGTCTGTGCACAGTTTATCTTAACTACATTCCACTTATAGAACTCAACAAAAAGAAAGTCAGTTTCCATCTGCCTTGTAATCTTAAAACATTAGCTTGCCTGCTCCATCAGAACATATTTTTCAAACAGCAACTTTGGTAGAGGCATTTGAGCCCCAAAAGAGATTTCCACCCAGCCCCCACACAGCCACCAGATGCGCCTGGAAACAGCAGGCGATGGGTGAGGAGGCTTCTGGTGATAGTCTTGGGGAGAGGACCCACATGAGCCACGGGGGGCAGAGGAAGCCGGAGGCAGAGTGGCTCCAGGAAGCCTGAGAAAGCGCTGGTTTCTGTGAAAAGGCTCTGCAGCTCACAGGAATTCCTACAGCAGCAGGACCCTGGAAAACCCAGAATCGGGAAACAACAACAGCAGAAAGGAACCCCTTCATCACCTCGATAGACCAAAGATTTTCCCCATGAAAGCCACACACTCCCATCAATTGTGCCAGCTGGAGGGCCCAGCACCAGGCCTGGACCCTACACCAACCCTGCAATGTCCCTGCCTGCTTTTCTCTTATTTATTTTTATCATACATATATACATACACAAAATATAATATATCATATATATTTTATATATGCCACTATATTATATACTACATTACATATTATATAGGTACATATATACATATACATTTATAATATATACATTACACACAACATATATGTATTATATATAACCAGCCCTCCTTTTCATGGGGAAGGTATATTTACTTTTTCCCAGCAACTGTGTTTGGCCATGGGGTCTTTAAGGAGGTAATGAAGTTAAAATGAGGTCATAGGGTGTGGGGCCCTAATCCAATGTGACTGAGTGTCCTTATAAGAAGAGGAAGACACCCCAGGGTTGTGTGCACACAGAGGAAAGCCCATGTGAGGTCACAGAGAAAACCGTCTCCTGCAAGCCAAAGAGAAAGGTTTCAGGAGACACCAATCCTGCCAACACCTTGATCTTGGACCTCCAGCCTCCAGAACTGTGAGACGATAAAGTTCTGTTGTTTAAGCTGCCCAGTCTGTGGCGCTCTCTTTTGGCAGCCCAAGCTGACTAACACCCAGTAACTTCCATTCTCACCACTCCTGCTGGAAGGAGCAGCTCCCAGGCTGCAGCGAGAGAACAGAATGAGCAGCAGAGGACGCGGGTAAGGGAGGGGCATGGCATCAGGTGGATTATCCACATGCATGTGCCCCACACTCCCCTACACATCTGTGCACAGGAAAAGCACCATAGAGAAGACAGAAACAAATCCCGCTGACACAATACTAGAACACTGGCATCCTAATAACCTTCTTCTTAGACTTTTATAAGGAGCAGGTAAACAATTTGGGACTGGCTTCTGTTTCCAGAGTCACTGTGGATGCAGTTCAGGGTGGACAGGATGTGGGACCCTTCCCGTACACAGGAAAAGTCTCAAGAGTGCACACCACCCCACGGCCTCTCTGCAAATTCCTGAATTCTAACTCCAATCAGGGACATGCCTGCATCCCTCCAGGAACCACAGGATGCTCCTGAGACGCATGGGTTGTATTTTTTAAAGTGGTAAGGTTTAAAATCGTCCCAGTCCTCAATGCTATGGATTTGTTTACAGCAATTTTACGAAGTGGCACTGTTCAGTTTGCCCACACCATATTCCTTCTAAGGACAAGTGCTACCCCATGAAGCAGCAGGACTCTGAGATGGCCTGATGTACACGTCCTGCCAGCCCCTCTATGAGGTCGGGACTATGAAAGTGGTGGGAGTCAGTCCTGCAGATGTAACTAGGGTGACCAATCAGTAGACTATGACCCAGTCAGCAGGGAGACCACCTGGGCCTGACAGAGCCACAGGAGCCTTATGAATCTGGGCCTAAGGGAAAAGACAGGGAGTCAGACACTGGAAGTATCAGACAGCAATGGAGGGGCTACATGGCCAGGAACTGAGAGTGGTCCCCAGCCACCAGCCAGCAAGAGCACGTGGTGTCAGTCCTGCCACTGCTGGAGCTGAAGAGTCTGAAGGAGACTGGAAGAGAACTTGAGGCTCAGACAGGACCACAGCCCCAGCTGACACCACCACTGCAGCCTGGCGAGACCTTGGGCAGAAGGCTCCCGAAACCATGAGATAACACGTCTGTGTTGTTTCAGCTGTTCAGTTTATAGTGACTTGTCACACAGCAATAGAAAACTAATATATACCATTTCCTTTCTCTGCTCAGAAGCAGGAGCTACATACTTCTCTCTCCCTGGCGATTCGATCTTCTACAGTGTGCAGCAAACTGACAACTCCACCCACACTCAGCTTAATAATATGCTTACCTGAGAAAAATAACTTCACGGGAGAAGAATGCAGAGCAACACGTTAAAATCCAACACGTTTCTCTCTCTCCACAAAGTGGAAGCCCATCAGAGGGCATGAATACCACATTCAAATGTGGGGAAACCCTGAAAACATGCAGTCTTGAAACATGGGCTGTGTCATAAATATTAAAAACATGGGACATGGTTACTCCACAGGAACGACACCGGCTCTTCCGATTAGCCACAGTTCCCTGCTCAGGATTCCTGCTGGGTCTAAATTCAGTGTTGATCCAAGAGAGTCAAAGGTTATTAGTGAAAAAAGTGTGATATTTCTGAGATGGGGAAAAAAAACAAGGTGAAAAGGAGTAGTGATAAAAATGTCTTGTTTAAAAGATCCAGTTATGAGGTCAAAGGCAAAAGCGAGTCTTTTCTGGGAAAGCCCTGCCACTGGTTTTCTGCAGCACTGCCTCATCTCTCAGACCGCTGTCTGCTTAGCTCTTAAGTGAGGGAGTTAAACAGAGGATCTCAAAGGTCTGTTCTGAGCCTAAAGTAAGCCTTCTGTGATCAATTTTCCTCTTCTGGGAAAATCTGTTAACAACATTTTATAATTAGTCACGCTAAGCTTTGAAATTCTTATCTGAGCCTTTTTTGTCCAAAACAACACAATGCAGGGGTGAAAGAATAAGGACATGTTAGGATGACGAGCGACAAATTTTATTTAAAGAAAAGCAGTCAACAAAATTTTAAGATTCCTTAATTCATCATTTTTGCTCCCTTGTTCAGGGGAGTTAAACTATTTATTTGTACTAGTTATGTGGTTTTTTTTTTTTTGTTTTCTTTGTTTTTTTGTTTCTGCTTTATCTCCCCAAATCCCCCTGGTACATAGCTGTATATGTTAGTTGCAGGTCCTCCTAGTTGTGGCATGTGAGATGCCGCCTCAATGTGGCCTGATGAGCGGTGCCATGTTCGCGCTCAGGATTCAAACTGGCGAAACTCCGGGCTGCCGCGGCGGATTACACGAACTTAACCACTCAGCCACGGCGCTGGCCCCAGTACTAGTTATGTTTTTAAGGTTATTAAGTAAACACCTTCATAAGAGAAGATAGCTGACTTATGGAATTTACAGGCATAACGTTAAGTAGTTGAAAAGCACATTTTTGCTGGGAGATCACTATGTTACTTTTATGTAGCTCTTCATGAATGCAGGGTCAAGGACTACTGCTCAGAAATGTTTTCTTAATGTTTTATTTTTTGAAATGCCTCAGAATCGTCACCATTTCAGCCTCACTGACCCGTTGGGATTCAACGCGTCTCTGCAATGGCTAAGAGTTTTCAACAACGTATTTATAAATCCCTCCAATGTGTTTCATGAAGCTGGGATCTATTTCATAAAACCAAACAAACTTAGATACAGTTTCTTTTAAAAAGGCATTTGCAGGAAATAAGGGAACTGTACTTGCATCTTTAACATGCTGTTTTCAAGTGGATTTGCATTTAGGTTATCAGCTACAATTCTCCCTAATAGTAAAGGAACATTTTTTTCTTAAGTTGACAACAGATTCCAAATTTGCCCACAACCAGTTAACACCCTTGGTGACCCACCACCACTTCTGTACAAGGACAGTCACAATTATTATTGGATCCTCACTGTCCCTGGTCCAACCTGGGCTATGAATCCATGAGTGAGCTGTTCCATTTGTAAGAGTCCTCCTGGGTTGGAGGAAGAGGGGGAGGAAGAAGCACGCTCATTTCTGATTCCACCCACAGCACGTTACTCCTGACTTGCCCTTGACACCATCATTCACGTTTAGTGGCACTGGAGTCAACATAAACCAGTAGCAGGCATTTGCAGTGGCATGCTGCCTACACTGCTGACCATGTCCACAAAATACCACATGCCACATGCATGGAGGTGCCGCCTGCCGGCTTCCCAGGGCCTCTTACAGTTTGAGATGCTTGCCTCTTCTATTTTTTGGTAATTTAGGAGATGAATGAAAAGTCTGAAATGCTTATAACATGCATACACAGTTCATTTTCTTACCCTTACACTATCTAACCACTTCATATGGCCATATTTTATTGTATACTTGCCCATGTTCCAAAAATGTCAGCTTTAATTCAGTTGCATATTATTTTCACGACTACACATGGGAACCCCTTCCCCACCCTCCCACCATTCACTACACCCACACCCTGCTCAGGTGCTCGCCATGGGGGCATGGGGGTAACGAAGGCCCATTTCACTGCCTCCCTTGCTTTCTCCCCCCTTTAAACTTGTCTTTCCTCCAACAACACCAACCAACAAAGGAGTGCGTCTTGGGTTAGGATGGGCAGGAAAGAGAGTGAGGAAGAGAAACAAGAGATAGAGGTTTTTAAGGTTTGAGTGCTAAAATTTTTTAAGTACAATTTAATGCTGAGAGGAAGGACACTTGTTTTGATTAGGCAATCAGGGACTGCTTCCGAAAGAGTGGGCGTCTGAATTTAGATCCTAAACAATGAAAAGAATCTTAGCCCAACCCATACCTCACCCCACTCCAAGGGGACTACTTATACTACAGAGCGGAATTTAGGGAGAGGCTAGAGTGGCAGTGCCCAAATCAAAGACAAGGCAGGGTCAGATCAAAAGAGATCAGGAGACTTGGAAATAGAAACAGCAAAGAAAGGATCAGCCTGGAAATCTGACTGTACAATCTATGTGACTAGACACCACAATAGATTAGATGAGGATGGGCATACTGGTGTCCAGGTCTCCAGCCCTGGTGGCTGGAATGTGAGTGCTACGAACCTCACCCAAGAGTGGGTCTGTTGTGGGAAGGAACAGAGTCTAGTTGTGAGCAATTCTGAGTTCAAGGTGCTGGTGGGGTGTGTGGGGTGGGCTTGTGGGAGATGCCCCTAGCTTTGAAGACAAAGGCAGATAAAGACAGGAATGTGGGGCCCACAGCACAGAGGTGACAGGACCCTACTGTGGACACCATCACTGAGATTAGCAGGGAGAGTATGGCTGGAAGGAAAACAGTGATGAGAGCTATGCATGACTGGGGGACGACGAAGAGTAGGGAAGTGCTCAGGTGGGGAAGCCAGCAGAGGTGGCTGGGCAGACAGGGCATGGCACGGGCTGGGGTCCAGAAGAGCACAGGGTCCACAGAATGAAGGTGTGCCCAAGTCTCCGCGGTGCCCACCCACCACCAAGGGCAGCCAGGAGTAGGAGTCCAGGGAGCCTCCACGCCTCTCCCTTGGTCCTTCCATGGTCAAGTGAATGCATCTGGAAAAAGAGTCATGGAATGTGAGCACACAATCATAGAATTTTTATTTCCTTTTTTGGAACTGCAACTTTCAGTAGCACACACTTGAAAATGGCACACCCATTAAGAAGAAAGGTCACCTTTCCAAACATTCCTGGTACTTCATCTCCCTCCAGACCTGTTCACCACTCAAGCACATTTCCTGCCCAGCTCACGTGAGACTTCAGACTTTTGAAAGACTGAGAAATGTCTTCCAGAAGTGAACCTCCTGTACAAGGGTCATGAAGGCTTAAAGTCTTGGGACAAGTCTTTCAGCCATCACCAGCTGGAGGTCTAGACAGCAAGTCCCTATCAGTATTGAGACATCATTGTCATCTTAATAACAATAACAACAGAACAGTAAGCACAGCTTCCCCTCATACCACTCATTAGGAACCAGGCACTGTGCGAGCATGTCATGTCCTTTATCTCAGGGAGTCCTCACACAATCTGGACACTGTACTCTCACGTACAGATGTAGAAACTGACGTGGAGAGACTGATCCATCCAAAGCCACAACCAGAAAGTGGCAGAATAAGAACCAAACCTGTTTGACTCCAGGGTCCACGAAGCCTCGAGGCGATCTGGTTTAGAAAGCACATTTGATCCGGTGGTCTAAAGGAGGAAAGTCTAGTGACAACTTTGCAAAACTCTAAGCCAAAAACTCTTCATATTTTTCTTGTAAATTATGCAGCCCAGAGACCAATATGGTCTGAAAACAAAATATTGCTATGCCTGAAAAAAGGTGAAAATGCAGACAGTTCCAGCCCTATGCAGTGTTTGACACAGACACAGAATAACAAATTTTGGTCCATTTTCCAAAAGCCCTGCCTATTTGCAAACAACCAGAGGGGCCATGTCCAAGGTCAGAAGTCACCAAATTGTGGTCTTTGCAACAAACTGGGAAGTATGCCCTAAATCAGCCTTGGCAGGTGGAGGGACGAGCTCATCGTTCACTGAGACCACCTGCACCCAGCACCTTCAGAGCCGCTGCAACAGAGGGACTCTGTCTGCCTCTCGCCCTGGAGACTCCCTCTGGGATGAAAGGTGGCTGGTGGTTGTCACTAAGGCAGGAAAGTGGTTTATTCTCACAACTTCAGGATGACTTGGTAGCTTTGGGAAGTGCTCCCAACTTGGGCAGGACACAACTGACACTGTTGGAGACAAGGCTTCGGACCAAACTGCTCATTTTCAAATACGGTGGTTCCACACTACAGGCATCTTACAGGTCACTTCTGCGGAAAGCTGTCCCGTCCTTTCTCAAAAATACCTCCTGTGGAAAATATTTACAAACAGTACTGGTTCTGGAATGATCAATCATTAATAATGATGCCTCACATCTGGGCAGTGCATTGCCAAGGGTCACAAGCACCAGCATATGCACTGTTTCTCTAAGTTAATGACTCAAGTAAGAGGCACGGCCAGAGGAGATGGCTCAGGGCTGGGGGCCTATACTCTAGCACCTGGGGTTCCTGGGCTACAGGTAGGGGTCTGAGCAGCCTCTCCAGGTTCTTCCAGGAGAAACTGTTCTCTGTTAACCTCGAGCAGCCCCTCCTCTGGTCCTAGGTGCTTCCCGCTCTCGAGGTGGGCACCAGACCTTCCTGGATTGAGTGAGGCCATGGTCTCTATTTGGATTTCCCTTTCTATTTTTTTGTGCATGATTTTTTTCCTCGTTTTTTTTTCTTTAGGAAGACTGGCCCTGAGCTAACATCTGTTGCTAATCTTCCTCTTTTTTTTTTCTCCCCAAAGCCCCAGTACATAGTTGTATATCCTAGTTGTAGGTCATTCTAGTTCTTCTATATGGGATGCCACCACAGCATGGTTTGATGAGCAGTGCGTAGGTCTGCGCCCAGAATCAGGACCAGCAAACCCCAGGCTGCCAAAGTGGAGTGCGCAGACTTAACCACTCAGCCACGGGGCTGGCCCCCATCACTGTTAGCTTTTGAGTGAGTTTGACTTTGCCCTGTAAAATCAGAAATACCACCAATGGACATCAAGTTACCTCTTACAGCATGAGCCACTATTCTGTTTTCTTAGAGAGACGAGGTGACTGTTCTCAGTAGTCAAGGGAACCAGGGGGCCTGGATGGGCGGTGCTCACCATAGAGTCACACGGAAAACATGACTGCCTGGTGAGTGTCATTCTGTACTACTTCACTGGCAGACAACAATTAATCTCTGTGAAGAGAAAGCCGTTTTCCAAACATCAAATTGCTTCTGGCATCCTCTGGATGAGACAGGCATGTTACAACTCAAGTGGAGTAATCCTTAGCACCAGGCCCAATGCTTTGGGGAGAAGAAAACATTTCACGGAATTTATTTTTCAGGTGGTGGGCAAATGAAGGAGTGTGTGTGAGGCGAAGAGACAGACAGACAGAGATAGAGACAGGGAAAATTTTCACAGCACTTTAAAAAAGCTCACGAGACTGTAAAATTACCCCAAATTTAATACACAGTCATTACACAACAGGCAGAAAAGGGGAAAGCCCAGAATGAGAGAGACAATGGCTTTAAAGCAGGGTTTCTCAATCTCAGCAAGACAGACATTTGGGGCCATGTAATTCTTCATCACCAGGGCTGTGTTGTGTTGTAGGACACTGAGCAGGATCTCTGGGCTCCACCCAAGAGGTGCCAGCAGTGTGCCCCTCCCCACAAGCTGTAACACCCAAAAGTGGCTCTGGATGTTGCCAAATGCCTCCCGGGGTGCAAAATCGCCTCTGGTTGAGAACCACTACTTTGAAGCACCCGGGACAAACATTCTGGAAAATGGATTATTGAGTAGAGGCTTACAGAAACAATACATTTTAAAAATCATACAGGTGAGAACTCAGCACTGAAACAGAAATGGTAAAATCTGCAGCAGGAACTTGACCCAAATATGTTGTGTAATGTACAGAATGTGTCTTCTTTCTCCCCTAAACTGAACCATCTGCTTCTTCGGTGAGATACGCTAATGGATTCTGAATCTAACACGAAAAGGCAGAGGCAGTGAGAGAGGACACTTGGGGTGATTTTTTCTGAAGTGAATCTTGTGAGAGCAAAATTACTAAAAATACAGTAGTTTAAACTATATGCATGAGATATTTTCTAAAATATTTTCTAGTCCAGATATCTCCAAAAAGCTATATGCACTGTAAGAAATGTCCCAGATGTGTGTGGAAGCACACATGAGCATGGAGGAGACTGCCCAAATGCATCAAGAGGAGTGGAAAACACTGGCCCCTCCGAGGGGAAGTCAGAAAGGACTGATCACTGTCCTGGCAGAACTCTCCCTCAAATGACAAGGGCCTCTCGCTTCTTTAGAAGAATGGGTGCCGAGTTTCTCAGCCCACACTATACTATGCTAGGACCACACAATTATTCACTACAAAGCAACAGTGCATACCCAGAAGAATGAACTTTTCCCAGGAAATATACTAGCTTGCAATAGCAAAATGATACCTAAAAGCAAGACAACTTAGAGACTAATTTGGAAATTTTAACATTGAACTTTTTCTTTTGACTAATCATTTCTACCGCAGACTTTTCTGAATTTCATGGAACATTCTCAAAATATCTCAGCAGATATCACGACGAGGGGATCAGATTCGCCATCTCAATAATAATACTGCCCATTTGTAAAGCATGTAAAACACTTTGGGGGCTATTTTAGAGTTTTCAAGGTAACTTCTTCTACATCATTTCACTCATTGGGATAACATCCCCACAAAACAGACAGAAGTAATATGATCCACATTCTTACAGGAGATGCCCTAAAGCTGGGAGAGGTCTCATGTTTTTAATAATTTTTCCTAAGAGGCTATGAGAATTCACATTTCTCCATCGGTATGTATCTAATACCGGCCCCCGTATTTCTGCAGCAATAGCTGCTTCTTCCTCTCTTCTTAAAACCTCCCTGCCAGTCTGACAGGCAGGATACCACGCTTTACCTTTTATCTGCATCTCCCTGACTCCCAGCCCATCTGACTTGTTCTTCTGAGAATTAACTGCGTATTTTCCCCTCATTTTTTCGACTGTATTGTTTGCTTCATTCTTGACAACTGAATTTTTGAGAGCTTTTATATTAAATATAGTAATCCCTTTTCTGTCTCTTGCCTTGAAAATATTTTTCTCTAAAGAACTATGGTTTGTTTTTTCAATTTTTGCTTGTGGTGTATTTTCTCACATAACAGTTCAAAACTTTTATATAGTTTAATATGTCTGACTTTTTTTAGGCCTGGCTTAAGAATGTCTCCTGCGCCCTTGAGCTGTATGTGTTGACTCTGTTTTTTGTGGGGGAAGTGCAGAGTTCTTTTCTTTTTCATATTTAAATGTTCAAACCAACTGATGTTCATTTTTATATGGTACAATCTAAGGGTCTAATGCTGTTTCCTCCAGAGAGCCAACTGTTTAAACACTATTTATTAGATAATCTTTTTCCCATTGAACTTAAACACCCACTCTAAAATTCTCACATATAATATCATTTATTTGGGGTTTACCTTTTATGCTGAAGCAATCAACTTGCCTTTTTTCAGGTCCACACTATACTAGTCTGACTGCACAGTGTGTCAGCTCAGCTCCACCATGAGGTACCCCCATCTGGGTGAATAAGCCCCTAGGAGGAGCCCCAGCTCAGCACGTGGGGTGAATGCCGGACAGGCTCCCACTCCCCCCTGCAGGGCACCTAGGAGTCACACACAACTGCATGGTGCAGCCCTGGTTCCACTAAGTGGTACCAAAAGTCCCTCCTTTTTCATCTTTTTAAAAATGTCTTGGCTATATTGGGGCATGATAAGGCCATTTTATTCAATCCCAAGAGAACCTCCAGGCAGAACTGTACCACACACAGGCATATTCTTGGAAGAAAACTGGGATTGCACTAGCACTCACTCTTCCACCAGGGCCACGGGAAGCTCTCCATCACCCAGTGCATACATCCTTCAAATCCTTGCCTACATTCTTGCTTAAGTCCTTCAAGAAGACAGTGCTGTTTTTTTTCACGAAGGTTTGAGGCTTCTTGTTAAATTTATTCTGAGGTATTTTACAGTTTTTGTTCCTATTTTCAGTGGACCATCTTCCCCACTTCCTCTCCTAGGTGCTCACTGCTCCCTGAAACAGTCTAAGTAGTTCTTCTCCGTGTGGTCACAAGGCTTCCGCAGCAGCTCCATTTCTGTGGGTATGAGCCCCCCTGCTCAAATCATCTGCCTCTCCCTGGCAGGCAGGCCCCTTTGGAGGAACAGTCACTGTGCTCAGTTAGCATGCTCCGGCTCTGCTCTGCTCTGCTCTTTAAAGTGATGGACGGTGAAGTGGTCCCCAGGAGAGCAGAGAGCACAGAGCTTCACCCAGGCCTCCCTAGTAGCCTCTCCCAGCCTCAGGGGCAAGTGAAAATCACCCCTGGGACTAGGGTGTCTAGTCACTTTTTTATGCACTGACAGGCATCCTTGCATGCATGGAGGGCCACCTTCCCCACTGGAGGCCCACAGACCTCTGCAGGCCCAGGCTTTTTCAAGATGTTCTGCTTTGTGAGACTCATCCCAGGTCTCTCTGACACTCTTCTCCAAGTGCCTGTGGCCTGTGGGGGGAGCCTGCACTGGTGCTCATTAGGGACCTGGATGGAACCCAAGGCCTGCTCCAGGTGCCCAGAGACCCCAGAAGCCACTCTGCTCAGGCTCGTGGGGTTGGAAGGGAGAAGGATTTGTGCTCAGGCCACATTTCCCCAGAGCGCCCTGCTTCCTCTGAATCCGAATTTTGAAAGCAAAAAGACTTCATTGGTGACAAGCTCCCTCCCTCTCATTTGAAATAACAAGGGAACTAAGAGCCAGAAAAGCAGATCAATCTCACTCACTGTGGTGGGGGGTAGGGGGAAGACTGGGTCGGTGCAGCCCAATTTGCCTCTTCCTGCACTGTTGGGAGGTCCTCCTGATGCTTCCTGCAAAGCACCTGCCTCCCCAACCACTACCAGCCTGGGTTTCTCCTTGCCATGCAGAATTAGAAACCAAGCAAGCAACCTCTTCTCTACATAAAACCTTCCTAAAAAAAAATCACCACAATGACATTTTTCCATAACATATTTATTGCAAATGTCCCTAAATTGTGACAGGCTATGAAGAAGCAGGATCACTGAAAGACCTCAAACAAGCACTGCCCCCTCAGAAGATTTAGCCCCTGGAACAGAAGGAATGTCAAAATATGATCAGACTATGCTATGGTGACATGATTTCTTCTTATACAGTTTGTGTGGTGACATAGGACACCTCTGGTATTCACAGCTTGGGGGTCAAATCCCCATTTTCTCCAGTAAAGCAGTTAACAGCAGCAGTAACCTCAGGAAGTTGACTTCACCCAATAATTTTCTGAGAACGATCAACAATGCTGGAATTCAGAACAAACAATGAACTCTGTTTTCCTCCTTGGGTAAAAATATGGTGAGACCGGCCATGCTGACAGTCACCTTTTCCCATGTGCCATGGGCGCCAAACCCCACAAGGCCACATCAGGGTCACTGTCACCATTCTGTCTTTGCAGAACCCCTGTGAGGTGGTGCCATTTCCATCTTAAGGATGAAGATACTGAGAGTCAGAGGGGGTTAGGTTAATTCCCCAAGACTTACAGCGAGAAGTCAGGAAAGCTGCTCTAAAAGCACGCATAGAAGGAAGGCCTGAAACTAAAGTAGCTCGTGCTTCCAATTTTAGATAATTGGGGGGAAAATGCTGACAAATGGGAATTGCTAAATTATAGATGTTCTTGCTTTTCTTTATTTAGAAAAAAAAACAGTATAGTTTTTGTTCTTTGGGAAATTGAGCACATTACAACTGGTTACACACAAAGTGTTCTTTGTCGCCATACAAATGTACAAAGATAAGACGCTCGTCCCTCCTGAGGAACTGAATCAGCCAGGGGGTTCCCACCACCTCAGCACCGAATTGCCGTCACACAGCTGAGCCCACCTCACGGTACCTGGGTGCCACAGACGTGACTGTCACACACGATCCCTCTGGGGGAAAGCCTGCACCGACCTGTCACCTCTGGTCCAATTTAAAACCCGTAATAATGATGAGTCTGGGCCTTCGCTGAAGTCTTCTGAGATGAGGGAGTAGGAGACTCTCCCTCAGCGCTCCTCAGTGATTTGGGATTGAAAGGGCTTGTAAATAGAAACAAAAATTGTTTCAGTGTTTTTGGATTCTGCTTATGTTTCTAACAATTTAAACGTCGCTGAATTACATTTCCGATTTTGGTTTTAGCAATAAGGTATTATCCTTATCACTATTCTTGGTAGTACTTACTCTCCCAAAGTGTGCCAGATAGGTACCAGCACTAAAATTACTGCCTGCAAATATTACTTTAGACATTTTGTTCCTTAACTCTGAATTTGTGTGTCATGAAATCCACTGGGAAAAGTTTGGCCTGTGAAAATAGTTTGTTTCAGAGCTAATGAATATGAGCTGAGCGTCCATCTACCTCGGTCATCTACACCACGACGCTCTATCAGGGCCTGGGCCCACACACAGCAAGCCCAGGCACCTGGACCGTCCTGCAGCAGGGAACCGCCAGGGGGTTTACAGACAGCTTTTCACGTGCACACTCTGTGCTGACAGTCACCAGGGAGCAGTCACCTCTCTTCATACAACCCTGGGGTTCCCACTGGGGGACGTGCCCCCCATAATCACAGATCCAGTCACAGGTGACCCCACGGCCAGGCAGGCTTCCTGGGCATGGATGGAGCCACATGTAGTTTGATAGGTGTTCTCTGCCCAGAACTTGCCTGGTGTCCCACTGAGATGGGCCAACTGGGTCACAGGACAAGCTATCCCTGGATAGAAGGGGCGGCAGCAGTGATTCGAACTCGCCTTGGAGAGGCCTCTACTCCTTCAGGGGCTTTGGAAACTTTAGTAAGTTGGAAATGTTATTTTTTCAGAAAAGAATTCACAAAGCACAAGTCTTTGTAAATTAGGACTCCTGAATGGCATTAGGAAATGCTGCCCCCTAGGCAAGGCAGGGTCTGAGGCCAGCACTGTGGTGGCTCCCTGCTCCCTTGTCCCTGTCCTTCCTGGATGCCTTCCAGGGGCTCTGTGCTCCCTTGAACTCAAGTCTCTCTCTGACTTCTCTATTTTCCGCTAGGTTTTATCTTTTAAATCACGGACTCTCTCCTGATGAAGACAGGATGCTCTCTGAAGGGTGAGCAGGTTGTCAGGTCCCTTCCCTTGGGGACAGTCACCAGGATGGCTGCCCCACAGCTACGATCTTCCCTGCCTCAGGCTCAAGGCTCAGCCTCCCCACCCTTCTAGGGCAGAACGTTGTAACAAGAGATGGCTCTCCTCTGGGGCAGGGGACAGAAACTGCAGGACAGAACACACACAACCCCACCCTGCTCCCACCCTCGGCCAGGATTCCACATCTAGGTCAAGTCCTCCAGGGAAGTCCACCACAGAGGAGACTGAGCATGTGTCACACACAGAGATCAGGCTCACCACAATAAGAAGTTTCCTGAGAACAGAGTTAAATGTGAGACTTGCGTGACTATTACATACTTAGTCTTAAGCTTCCTAAAAACATAACCTTTGCAAAGTCTGTCAGGGCCACACATCTGGGATACAGACTTCATTGGCTGGCAGAAGCCCCCAGTGCCTCCCGTCTGCCTTCTCCCTCTCATCTGCAGTTAATAACTTACTAGCACACCCCTCTATTTCACCGACGTCAGACACTCTTCTGTGGATAACAGCCCGGCCCTGGTTGGAAGGACCAGACTCCAAAGCCAACAAAATCAAAGTACCTTGGAGGAAAATAAATGCTCCTGAGGCACCAGGTGCAGTATGTGCTTCATGTTTCAAGGATCTGGATTCCAAACTAGGACAGTTCCCTCCCTGAGGTCAGTGCTCCCAGGCGAGGGGTGTGGGTGCCCACCTTCCCCGCACCTCCCGCAGTCCCCCTGCTGCCAGCAGAGCTGGAACAGGTGCCCCTAAGGCCCAGGAGACACCACTATGAGAGTCATTTGTTGTAGAAAAGGGGGCCAACCCTACACACTCATGTGGGTGACAGGAGGTGCACATGAAACCACAATGACCCTCAGAATGTGCTTATAGGGGTCAGATCACCCACCACAGCCTGTCTGTGGACATCCTATAGAATGGCTGAGAGCACATCGGAAGGCAGCACGAAACAATGAGAAGGCTTAAATCAGCAGGAGAAAAAAGGGCTTTTCTCCTGCCTGCAAAGTACCAGATTCCCACATGGTGAAACAGCTTCCAGGACCCCATGGCCACAGTGGACTGGATGACACTCAAACACTGAAAACAAGAACACACTCTCTCCAGACTGTGTGGGCAAATCTCGACTCTGTGGGAGCTTCCTGATGCTCTGGCTAGCTGACCCCCACCCCTCACTCAGAAACACACAGCATGCCT
Source organism: Equus quagga (assembly GCF_021613505.1). Taxonomy (NCBI): domain Eukaryota; kingdom Metazoa; phylum Chordata; class Mammalia; order Perissodactyla; family Equidae; genus Equus; species Equus quagga. The sequence goes on along the minus strand of NC_060268.1, from coordinate 74,693,105 downwards.
CCCACACGCAGACAAGCCGAAAAAGCGACTACACTAGGAGCCCAATAATGCAAACTAAGCCTAGTTTAGCGTGGACAGGTTTGTCCTGCAGCACACTCTGGAACAGTCCCTGAGACTTCCCACCCATCCCAATAAAATCCTCTCTACTTCAAATATCAGCACTCACGGTAACTATTTTAACCATCTATTTCTTATCCTATTTAATTTTTTATCTTTCAGTTTATTACTAGTATTTCAACAACATCAGAGACTATGTGTTTTTACAGAAGTAAAATCCACACATTTCATATCTTCTCAGTGTCTGAATAACTCTAGCTGTCTGCACTACCCTTATGCTGTTCCCGTTTAGAGCTTCAGCCACAAGGCGTGGGATTTGGTGAGTCACTCTGGCTGAAGGGAAAATGCGTTTCCTTTTAGGTAACTACCTTGAGAAAAGAAAGCCCTTTGGCAGCCTCCCTTCAGGAGGGCAGTCTGGCGCACGCAGTGTTCCCAGGGAGACAGGGACTCATCTCACATGCACGAGCCCATATGCTATCATGTGTGCACTGGGTTTGAGGAGGCTACTCAGCCAGCAGCAACGCAGACCCTGGAGGTGGGAACACACACACACAGCATACAAGGGGGTCTGGGTGCCCCTCAGCGGCACGCAAGTGCACAGGTGTGAGGCAGGTGAGCTGAGAAGAGGAGCCAGGGATGGGGGCCAGACTTCTAGGTTAAACCTCCAGAGTAGGCACTTATGAGCTGCGCAGCCAGTCATGTCTCTGACCTCAGAGTCCGCATGTGCAAAGCAGGATAACAGTGATGTCCCTGTACCATGGGTGGTGGCCCGTGGGTGAGGCAACACGAGCCAGGACAGCCTGAGCTCAGTTCTGCACTCAGGGCCACTGTGAACGTGTCTCAGGTGCAAGTCTCTGGGGGATGGTGGTTGGAATGCTGACTCACGTTAACCTCCCAAGCAGCCAACACCTATCACTCTTAGTTCCTCATTCATCAGGCCTCAATTTGCTCATTTTGGTAAAATTGTTCAATAGGGCTCCTGGAGCAGCTTGCTTTTAAGGAAAATACACCTTCTAGCTCTAGAAAGCATCCTGACCCTGATGCCGATGCACCTAAGGCTCACCTGGCCTCCTACCTTTCGCACCATAGGGCAGGAAGGGCACCCCAGTCCCCCAAAGGGAATCCCTCATACTAACCTCTGAACTCCAACGCGTCCTACAGAACACAAAAGCCATCCGTTATTGATCCATCACTCTGATAACCGATCCAGGTTGGTGAGCAGCTACTCACGTGCCCTGAGCCAAAGGCTGAAAACCTCTCCATATTTCAATGGGAAGGATCTCATTTACATTTTTATACCGACACCAGGAACATACGCTACACCCGAGGAGGGCACATGGCCTACTTAGGTTTAGTACCACAGCCAAAGCCACCTTGTTCACCAGAGAGACTTTTTAAATTATTTTTCTGTTTTAAGTCAGAAAAATGTTGCTTTAGGGCCAAGATTTTATTTGGGAACTCTCCATCTGGATGCTTTTCTCCTTAGAACAGGAAAAAATTGGGCAAAATGCACAGTGGAAACACTGGTGTGTGCCCATCCCCACAGGACAGACTGCATTGTCTTAACATCGCAAACACAGAGCTGGGCTTTCCTCGTTTAAAACCAAGAAGACGACCACACTGAGGATAAACGTTGAGGCAGATGCTCTCAGGCCCACGAGCCTCCCTCGCTGCAGGCTGCAGACCGGGGCTACACGGACAGTCTACCGAGTCAGATCACTAGAATAATGAAGCTGTTTCCTACGGCTCCTGTAACACATTACCACAAACCCAGGGGCTTAAAATCACACAAATTTACCACCTTATAGTTGTGGAGGTGAGAATTCCCAAACGGATCTCACTGAGCTAAAATCATGGTATTGGAGGCTCTAAGGGAGAATCTGTTTCCTTGGCTCTTCTGCTTTCTAGAGACGCCCACATTCCTTGGCTCACAGCCCTTTCCTGCATCTTCAAAGCCAAAAATGGCAGCCAAGTCTTTCTCACTGAGCTGCCTCCTGTCTGGTTCTCTCTTCCGATTCTTTCTTCCACCTTAAGGACCCCTGTGATTACATTGGGGTCACCCAGATAATTCAAGATAATCTCCTTATTTTAAGGTCATCTGATCAGCCACCTTAATTCCACTTTACCATATAACCTAAAATATTCACAGTCCTTCAGTATTAGGATGTGGACATCTTTGGGAAGGCCATTATTCTGCCTATAACAAATCAAAAACAGAAGTTTGGTAAAACTGCATTTTACATATGAGGAAGATGCGGCAATATTCAGTGGGGTGTGCTGTTTTAGGGGCTTCACCAAGAACTCAGTTTCCACCTGGTACCCTCATGATCAAGGGGTCTTTGTGAAGTGGGAGAATTCCTGACATCAGGCAAGGCCAGGTCACAGGAATACATCCTCATATGACCCCCTGGACACAGCAATCTTGGGGGTCTGAGGAGATAAATTATTAGTAGGAAGGTAGTAGGGTAGTGACACTGTGGCCTGCGTTGAGGCCCTCCTTCCCAGTCTCTCAGGCACTTCCACTATGTTGTCCTCTCTGACTCTTGAATTACACACTACCCCTAGGCTCCTCTTTCATTCATTCATTCATTCACTCCCCTAGCAAGCGTCTGTTGGTTCTGCTGGGCCCATGCTAGGTGCTGAGGATACATCAAGGAGCAAGGTGTGCTCATACCCTCTGAGCGCCTGAACATTTTTCTCTGCTTCTCAAGCATAAGGACCATGTCTCTAGAGTGACTCGCCCACTATCAAGAGTTCTTCAGAGAGAGCAACAGAACCAAAATAAGCAGCCCAAGTTGCTCTGTCTTCATTAGTCCGTTTGACCCAGGATTTGGCCACAATGTAGCTGCCATTTTATCCTCAGATGAGCTAAATCCGGTCCCCATCCACAAGTGCCTTTGTCACCAGCACTTGTTCCATAAGGATATGCATTCTCAAGGCTCCAATGCCTGCTGCCATCCTGTCTGTGCTTCCAAGACAGCCCACAATGGGCATGCCAGCAGTGCCTGGTGAAGTGAACAATGAATTCAGAAAGCCGAAGAGTCAAGCTCACTCAGTCTTGACCACGCTGGGAAATTCCCAAACCTCCACAGGCCTTGGTTTCTCTGAGTGTAGAATGGAAGGAGCAGTGCTCCTCCCAGACATGGCCACACGTGCGTCTCTAATGCCACCCATGTTGGCTGGTCTGTCTTCACACTGCTCTGCCTCAACATGTGTGTGTGAGAGTGTGTGGTGTATGCAGGAGTGTGTGTGGTGTATGCACATAAGTGTGTGTGGTGTATGCAAGTGTGTGGTGTGTGTGTCAGTGTGGTATATGTGCGTGAGTGAATGTGAGTGTGCATGATGTATGCATATAGGTGTGTGGGGTGTGAGTGTGTGGAGTGTGAGTGGTGTGTGCATCCGTGTTTGTGTCTGTGTAGGGTATGTGTGTGCACACGCATGTGCAAATAGGTACATGCAGACATACACGTAAAGGACAACTGACAGGGAACAAACAAAGTAGAGCAGAAAGAGCATGAGGCCTCAAATAGAGCCCAAGTGTTCAAGTTCATCTCTGTGATGTGGGTCTGGACAAACCATCTAACTTCTACGACATGAACATTAGTCATCTTATCTGTAAAATATGCTTAATGACTAGGCAAGGCAAGTTGTCTCTCAGAATTGTCCTTGAGAATCAAAGCAGAAATTTTCCAAAGCATACCAAGAATTTGTTGAATAGTTAATATATACATTCAAATAAATGTTTGCTGACTAGTCAAATGAATAATAAATGTGAAATTTCTTTTAGAAGTAAAAAATAAAATACTATAGAAATATTAGATATTTTAAGTTCTGGCTTTTTCGATTTTAATGAACCTTGGGTAGGTGGATGCTTTTGGTTCAGAAAATAGAAAGGCGGGAATGGAGTAAAAGTAAAAACTCTTCTGAAACACAAGGCACACTGTCAAAAGAATACACACAGAGGGTGTGGTGAGCTGACGGTGATGCACGGGGACGTTCTGAGAGAAACCAGCCCCAACATCCACAAGTGGATGGAGGGACCACGTGTGGGCCCACGTGAGCCTGCTGGACGCCCACTCAAATGATACTTCTCAAGGCTTGTTTTTGAATGACTAGTTGAGTCCCTCCAACCCACAGCGCAGAAGGAATCTATCCCGCCAAGCCACACACTGGTCTCGGAGACACTACCTCACAAGGGATTAGAACCATGCTGCCAAGTGGAGGATTTCAAGTTCATCCTGCTGTGCCTAAGAGTCATGATCCAGGAAAAGACACGTTGCCTTCACTAAAACAGAAAGTCGTTTATCATAATCAATTTTTTCAATGGTAGCACTTACCAAAAAATGTTCCACCTACCACCTCGTAATTCACACTAATTTTGTGCTCTCTCCAAGTTAGAACAGTAACAAAAAGGCTACTTATAGATTCTGATGGGGAAAGTAATGATTAACAAAAAAGTCAGAGTCTTGCAGCCCAACAAATGTAGGTGTACTCCTCTCTAGCACCTCCTGGGCCCACAGACTGGAGGGTCATGCTTCTCCTCTAGGAGTAGAACACAAGAAAATTCTAAATCCCTATGTAAAAAATGAAGGCTGTCTTCTCTCCCAAAAGTTACTTAACCCTAGAGATTGTCAAACATTTCACAATTTGCTTCATGAAAACAAGTTTCTACCTTTACTAAAAATAAAAGAGAAAAAGAAAACCTGTAATCCCCATAGTTCCCAAACAGAGACTAGAAGAAAAGCTATTTTAGAATCAAAGAAGACAGGAGCATCTGCTATTTATTTCCAATGGTTTCCCTTAATTATTACAAAGCTCCTTACTGCTTTGAGAAGAAACAACTGAAAACTTCTGAACAGGATGATTTTCTAATAGAGAAGATTAACATCCTCTTGGCCATGCAGATTCATTCCATGTACTACACAAAATGGTTGCCCTAATTCATTTTCTTCCCTCCTCCCCATCATGATTGTTCCCTTACCCCAAACCATGATTCATTCTTTCTCCAGGAATAAGTGAAGGGCAGGCACATATTTTTCTCTAGTGTTTCTAAGAGTCACACAGTTCTGACTACTGCTGACACCTCCACACACCACGTTTCCATAACATGGATGGGCCTCCACCATGGCTAGGTCAGTTTTTTAATGACAAAAGAGCAAAGGGGAGAGAAGGAAATTCTCAGGACTTCTAAAGAATGACTCAGAGGTTGTAAGAATAGGAAACAGCTTCACTCACTTTTTCACTTACATTTTTCAAGAACCAGCTCACGTGCATCTTCTCTCCTCCATCAAGCGCCTCTGAACTCTAGAGATGACCAAATGCCAGTCTCTGAGCACCCGCATCACAGGCAGGGAGGGGCGGGCAGCAGGGTAGCACCCTAGCCTGGCCACGTGCTTCCTCACCCACTCCACAGTGGCCATGTGCACACAGCTGTGGGCTGGTCTTCAGGCCACCGTCCCTGCCCCAGCCCATAGCAGGTCTCCCAGAGATGCTCAAGGGAGCTTTGCTGGCTGAATAAATGAATGCTTTGAAAGTCCTTGCTACAGTCAAGTACTCCTTGATGCGGGATGTGGGATGATAGTTTTAAATGAAGTCTTAATTAACCAATTATTTTTAAGAGGAAAATGAATTTATTGGTACCAATTGGAACTCTGAGATGACTTTCTTATGGATTTTGTCCTGTCTTTATAGTGAAGATGAAGGTAAAAAGTTTGGTTGAATGATTTCTTTGAGGAAGACCACAGTAGAACATTCTAGGAAGAAAAGAGCAATCGTCAAATAATGTTAAAGTTAAATATGTCATATTCACCATTCAAATGTGCCAAATATATCAGCAGGCTGAGAGAAGACACGTCCTGATTTTATTTTTTGTTCCCATGCCGTACTTACATGAACAACGCTTTAGTTTTGCAATACAAAAATAACATCACCACGAATTGCCCCTGGATATTAAAGTTACTCCCCAGTATCCAGAAGATTACTTCCCAATTCTAAGGCTTGTTCTCAGGATTGCGTTTGCTTTTCGTCAAGGTCTCACTATGGCCTTACTGTCCTGCAGAGTGTTGTGGATTAAGCAGCTAGCCATAAATTTAACAGTCGAATGGAGCAACAAAGGATTATTCAACACAACTGATCAACAATCTCCTTGAAGCAGTTTCCGGTTTGTCTCTTGCTTCCCATGTGGGAAAACTGCATAGGTAATTACTAATTTCCAACTTACGTATTTTTATGCTAATATTTTCCCCACATTCAGTGACCAGCCTGCATCTATGGTATTTATATGCTACATGCTGTCCATTCTTTGGGGGAGCCTGGAGAAGTGTCTTGGATGAGATGGGATTTAGGTTTAGGATTAAAGAGTGGGGGGATTCACAAGTGCTAACATTCTACAGGCTTTCCTGGGCTTTGGGGAAGACTAAAGTCATTGGGAGAATGTTATGTCTCAATGATTGGCCGTGAAATGGGAGTGTGTGGAAAGGCCAGAAGTGGGCAATAAGATCCTTATAGAAGATGAAGGGGAGACATAATGGCTAAAGGAGAGGATCCCTACTGTGTTCTTTTAGGCTGGAGCCCTGCATTAGCTTCCTGAGCATTACGACAGTCTGTACTCTAAGTAAGAGCACCCCCAGGTGGCCGTAGATGGGATGGTGGGAAGTGGAGAAGAGAGATCACCACCCAAAAGAGCCTAGTGAGTGTGGATGGTGGAGGCCCTGAGAGATGTCACAGTGGTGGAGTGCCCATGAGATGGGGTACAGGAGGAAGCCTGTAATTTACATAATCCCCAAACAGAGTCTAGGGGTGAAGAGGGGGGTGAGGTGAGTCGTGAACTGAGGGCATTCACTCCCCAACATTCAAGGACAATGACTGCATGGCATGTTATGGAGGATGTACATTTTACTATGATTTTCTCAAAAGAATGGATTTCCTTTTAAAACCAAAGACAAGAAAAAAATCAAATTAAGCAACAAAGCTTAATTTAAGAACTTCATCATAAATTTGCTGTGAGCTAAAATAAAAAAAGGGCACATTTCCTTTATCCAAGACTGTCTGGTGGTTTTTTTTTGTAAAGTCTATCTTCAAAGTAGCACATGATTAAATTTCTGTTTTAAATGTTCCACTTGTATTCATTTTTCTTTTCTCTTAGAAAAACCTCAAAGTCACTCAAAGTTCCATAGATGTACAATGTGGCTGAGCACAGTGCTCATCACCTGGACTTGCTGAGAAGGTGAGAAGATATTTCCATTACTGCAGTTCACCTTCAGTCTCTGCCAGCACATTGTGACTTAACATGGGACCCGTTGCTAAAAATCCTGAAGGAGAAATGAGAATGGGATCAGAGGAACTTAACCCTCTTTCCCACAGACTTCATTCTCAGCTCTACCTACGGACTGGTTATATCTGGGCTGGTCACCCAGTAGGGAAGTCACCTGTCTCGGAGTTGCCCAAGCCAGAGACTGTGTGAACTTCAGGTGGATCTAGAACATAAATGATAAACTATCTGAACACAAGAAATTAATCACAAGAATTTTTCTTTCCGAAAAAATGACAATGTGTATTTTAGAGTCTAGTCCTAAAAGTCACAGTCCTCAAACAGAGATGAATGCTCACTGGGAGTTTCCCCCATCACTCATGACTAATTCCTGATGATCCATGGTAGTGATGGGGGCAAGGAATGAGGAGGCCAGAGCAGGAAAACCATTCTCAAGCTCCTCATCTCCTGCAAACTTTCTAATAAGATCTGCTGTCAGAAAGCCCAAGGACCTAGTTCAAGTTTCCCTAACTTTTCTATCCGTGGTCACCCAACAGAACAGCTGTTAGAAAAGCAGTGGGGTTGTCAGGAGAGAGAGTGCAGGGAGGAAGGCTCAGAGGAGTTACCAGCTCGACTGATTAGAGCCCGACATGCCTGCACTGTCTAGAATTCACAGCCCTCATAGGTAGCTCGAGCGTAGACTATTCCTCTTGCCTGCGTATTTTATGGTTCCATCAAATCTGAGCATGTTCTAGGAAATGCACATCTATGCATTTAACTATTTTCAAAGTGTAGCAATGCCAAGAGAGCTCTGGGCACACAGGCTGTTTTTCCAAAAGTTAAAAATACAAGATGAAAGATGGCCAAAGAAAACAGTAGCCAAATTAAACTCAGATTATATGTCCAACAGGGCTTTACCTCCTACCTGCCTACAACAGGCACAAGAGGAACAAGGCATGTTTGTACCTCAGTCTGAAAACTGAGCCAGCAGTTTGGGGCAGGACTTAAGAGGCAAGGGTTGCCCAGGGTCTGATGTAAAAGCCTTCCACAGAAAATACCCCACCCCAGGATTCCAGTGGGTGACCACTGCATGGTGAGCAATAAGTCCTCAAAGCCAGGAAGGTAAGGTGCTGCAAAGACCCAAACACCATAATTATGTGTAAAAGCTAAGTGGAAGGCATCCTATGGCCTTCCTTTTGACCACAACCTTACAAAAACAGAGAGAAAGTAATGATGCCCTGATCTGAGAGTCAGCAGAAGGCTTCTAGCTATATGACTACCGTTGTGTGTTTTAAAGAGGTGAAGGAATCATGGTATCCAGCAGGGGATACAGATGACCTGAGAGAACCTTACTAGGAATTTTACTTTATTGGGTTAATTGCAGCCCATTAACACCCAATATCCATAAGCTACCAGACAATGGGGTACAACAAAAGTAGGCCCTAAATGGATCAGTATGAGTGAGACCCAGGAAGTGGGGAAAGGTCAGCAACAGCAGGCACTGCACAGGCCCAGAAGGGAGCTGCTGGGGTGTCTCAGGCAGACATAGTCAGCCCAGGGCTCTGGCAGGCTCTTCAAAGATACCGGAGGTAGGTGATTAAGAGGAAGAAGAAGGTCAGAGGCAAATTTTGCTGACTGGCCAGTTCTTGGCCACCAAGAAAGAGAAGCATCCCACAAGAAATAAGGCAGAGTTGGGAGAAGAATGGAGAGGAAGAAAATAAGAGAAGATCAGGAGATGAAGACGAAGAGGGGAAAGACAAAATGAGTAGGGTGGGGCATGCCAGTAGCCCTTCAATAACTGCCCCAAGTGGACACTGTACCCCTGAGGGTTCGCTCCAGCTTTAAACAGATGGAGACAGTGGATACTGCCAGCTCCACTATTTTTCAAGTGTTTGTGGCAAGACCAATGCGTAAGTGGAAAGGTGATCTGAAAATTTGCAAGAAAGGAAAAAGCACTTGTAAGACTGTGAGGAGGAAAAGATGCAGGTGCCCAAAAACACCACAAGTGTCAGGAGTGCAGCAACAGCACACACGGGCTATGTGACATACAACACACTCTGTGACACACAGGGACCAAGCTCAGCCTCCGTCCAGCTGGACAACGGCTCATCCCCACCAGCCACTAGGTGCCTGTCAGTGCCTGACTGCACTCCATTGCTCTCTACTCTACAAAAGCCACCCTGGAGGTCAGGGGAAACTGAGGCAAGTGGCTGGAAGCTGCTAGCAGGCGGTGCATAGCATCACACAGGAACCAAGAGGGATGACAATTCTCACTCAGTGGGGGTTCCGTGTCTCTCCCCATATGGCTCCTCTGAAAGGGACCAAAACACCATTGATTAGGAGACAGTGAGAACACTTTTAGGAGCAAGGATGACAGCTGTGGTCCCTGCTGGACACTCTAAGAACCTGAAGCCTAGGAGTTAAAACCAAAATGACTTTGAGTTCTCACTGTTTTGTTTTTTCTAACAGTTTCCTTAGTTTTTGACTATTCTCTGGTGAAGAGCATGGTATCAATCACACTTAAAAATAAGTCAGGAAACAGGAACCTCATTGGGATTCTTACCGTGCTGAGAACATTTCTGTAGCTGGATACCATGCCCTGTTCCAAGTACAAAGCCCTATTTGTCTCTGCTGTAATGCAGAGTGTTATGTTCTACAGTTGCTACACAATCGCTTTGAGGAAACATTACTATAAAAATAAATAAATTTCTTTTTTCATTCAAAGTGAGGGAAAATAACAAGGACACCCTAACACACCCACGAACCTTTTCCAAGAACACTTGTATTTGTCGCTGGCTGGCAAGAATGCTTTGCTGATGATATCAAAGCCCTTTAATTTATCTACAATCAACCTGACTTCAATGCAGAGGAAAAAATACTCATTTTTGATCCACTTTAAATTAAAACAAGCTATTTTTTTTGGTTCTGGGCTGTCTTTATTTTACTTTAAACACAGGGGAATATACTAATCTGAAACCTTGTACTATTATTCGCTTTTGGCTATGGAAGGGCAGCAAAACACATTATTAATCTCTGAGCTGGATTTTTAGAAAAGACAAAGTATAATTCCATTTTCAAAAATGATTACCAATTTCCCCTTCTGACCAAGATGAAAGAAAGGTACAGGATTTACTCTCCTCTAGGAAGTAAGTAAGAAACTGAAACAAAATATATTTTTCAAAAACGGTTCTCAGACACTGGAGAGCAGGAAGCTAGGGACAATGAAACAAGGTGAGCCCCACTTTATTGTCTGGAGAAAGTTGCCTGGCTACAGACAGGACAGGGAACCAGGCAGAGGCCTTGGTCTCCCTAAGTGGAAGAGACAGGGCTGAGGGTCCAGGGAGACCAAGGCAGCAGCAGTTTGCAGGGCAGAGTCCAAGAAAGGGGAGAGCTGCCAAGAGGGTCAGCTCTGGAGGCCAACGGAGGTCCTCCTTGAGTTTTTGGCTGAATCTTGATTGGATGGCTGCATGTGAAGAAACTACCCGAGGCAGGGCAAGAGCCACCTGAAAAAAAAAGCTAAGGAAAGCTCTCGAGCTCAGAGGGGTCTAGAAATGTCCTTGCTGTCACCAGCTAGGGTGGAAAATTTCTTACTTCAAAGGACACCAGCTAGAGGAATCTGATGGGTGTTATCTCAGCATTAGGGAGAGAAGGAGCCCTAGGCTACAGGCTACTCTGATCCCACCTCACAAAGGTTAAGTGTATGGCTCTACAGGACCACACTGCCTCTGAGTAACTTAACCACATTGAGAACAAGGCTCAAGAATATTTACAGGAACACAAACATGTCCAACACCTTAACAGGTAAAATTTACAACACTTGACCTCTAACAAAAAATTACTAGGCATGCAAAGAAGCAGGAAAATACAACCAATAATGAGGATAAAAATCAATCAATACAAACAAATCCAGAAATGATACAGAAGATAGAATGAGTAGGACATCAACACAGTCGTGATCATTGTAATCCATGTGTTCAAGAAGCTAGAGGAAAGATTAAATTGTTAAGTAGAGACATGAGATGGATTAAAAAAATAAAGACCCAAATCAAACTTCTGGAGCTGGAAAATACAAAGTTTGAGATGCAAAACCCACTGGATGGGATTAATGGCAGAGTAAGACATTGTAAAAGAAAAAATCGGTGAACTTGAAGACATTGCAATAGAAACTATCCAATATGAAATACAGATTTTAAAAAAAGATGTTGGAGTCTGGTTATGAGAAGAGTATCAGTAAGCTGGGGGACAACTTCTCATAGCCTAATCTTTCTGCAATTAGAGGTTGGGGCAGAGAAGAATAGATGAAGAAATAATGAATAAAAATTTTCCAAACTTGATGAAAACTATATAGCCACAGATTCAAAACACCCAATAAACCCCAAGCATGAGAAACAAGAAGAAAATGACAGCCAGACTCATCATATTCAAATTGCTTAAAATCAACAACAGAGAAGCATAAAAACAGAGAAAAAAGATACATCAGTACAGAGAAGCAAAGAAAAGAATGTAAACCTCTCTCTGGAAACAACAAATCAAAAAGATAGTGGAGAAACACCTTTAAATTAATGAAAAAAAAGTTTGTCTACCTACAACTCTGCACCTAGTGAAAACATACTTTGAAAACAAAGGAAAAATAAAGACTTTTTCAGACTTAGAAAAAGGGGTAGAATTCATCCTGGGCAGACCTGCACTCCAGGAAAGTAAATGGAAAGCCTTCAGGCAGAAGGAAAATGATGTCAGATGGAAATCTGCATGTAAGACAGGAACGAGCGATTGTGCCATCTGCCTTGTGTCACCAATGATGCCTGCAGATCAACAGCTGTGGTCTGGAGTCCAAATCCTCATTTGCCCTTTTCCTCGGCACTGTCCGTACTGACTGGGGCCTCATTTTCCTGTGTTTCTTTAAAGTTGCTCTGGGAAATACACATTTCCCTGTGGATCCCTGGAGCTTTCCACAGTCTTAAAGCTGGGCAGATGGAAGTCAGTTACTTCCAAAGATAAACGAATAAACTTTCTTAAATTTAAATTAGGCTACTTTGGATTCCCCTTGGAGCTATTTCTGGTTTTGGAACTCATTTTGTATATATAAAAAGAGGAAAATCTTTTATATTTACAAATTTGAGGACAGACAGAAGAAGATAAAGGCAGAGGCAGCCATACAAACTGGAAGCGTAAAGTCTGTCAGAGTCTGGGACCAATGTTAAAAAATTAATGCGAAAATGCACAAATATTTGCACTTTTTGTATACAGTGTATACCCTCTAAACATGAAACATCTGTCTGGCTTGTGGAGAATAAGCATGCACGAAGGTTCTCTCAAGAGACCAGAATATCCTTTTAAGAAGAAAGATATTACAGTTGAGTGTCCTGCTGTTTGTTAAAATCAACTTGATTCAACTGCACGCCCTTCACCGGCCACACCCGCTGCCAAGTTTACACGGAACCACTGGGCACTCAGAGTTAATCCAGAAAACCCACACTGCTGAGCTCCATCCAACCTAAACAAAAGCTGAAATAGACGCCTACTCCCTGGGTCCAGTTAGTTCAAGTTACTGGTCAGTTAAGATTACCAGTCCTCAAAATGACTAACATAACCCCAAGTTCCAAAACAGCAGAAATCTGTGTGGTATTCTAGGGAGGGGACACAGGGAGGTGACAGACAGCCAGAACGCTGTGGCCACAGACTGACCACTCACACACTCTATGCCTGTTTTCTTATTTTATAAGTGCACTTATTTCTCGTTGCATAAAGGAGGGACTATGGCTCTCCAACTGCCTCAAGGTTCTATTTCGAACACTTCTAAAATAGTATCTACAGAGCTGATAGAAGCTCTGTTCCATGGGAGTGTCTCGGTCCCAAACTAGTGGTCCACAATCACTTTTGCCCTCGGAGTTGAAAAAAAGACACATAAAAATACATTAATAAGAGTCTCCATGTCTAGCTTGCTGTGAAACTGCAACTCCACGGGAAAGAGGGGCTTTCTCGGGCCGAGCTGGCTTCTGCAGCCACAGGGTGCCAGCCACCACAGCATGCCTCAGTGCCTGCAAGACCTGGACCCAGCCTCCGTGTGCACACACCCTTCTCCTGGCCTCTTGCTTCCCTCAGCGCCTCCCACCAGCTCTTCCCATTTGCCATTCCAGGAGTGGCCAGGCAGCAAGAAGATGGAAAATTTAAATGCATCAATTTTGCTATTTATTAGCAGATGTTCTTCAAATTGCAGAACCTCAGAGGGCAAAGAACCTTAGCATTCACCCCTTCCAACTCTCAACAACACACGCTACAATCAAACTCAGGAATGAATTCTGCAAAAACATTTCATTAAGCTTATTGTAACGATCAGATTTTCTTCACACGTGAAAAGTGGCTTTTCCCAAGAAAATAATATCGCATTGGAAATGTTAAAATAACACGCTGGTTTAATTTATTAGCCATTTTAGAGGAAAAGTTAACTTTACCAAGCAACTAAACTCCCCTGCTTAGGATAATACATTTTTGTTTTAAATAGGATAATACTTTTGTATTTACATTGACTTGTTATTTTAGTTCTAACTCTTGCAAGTGTAAGGAAACTTTACCTTTCCGATTCTAGGCTGATTAATCTGAGGGTTAATCTGACAATTTCATCTAATGAAAAAAGTTTCAAGAAAAGGAGGAAAATTACTTATATCTTTTTTAACCAGAAATTGCCATAGTAGGGGATCTAGAACGCCCATAATAATTAACTTACAGGGAAATTAAGAATACTTCTAAAAGTGAGATATTGCCATTCCTTTACTATCAATAATATTTACAATTTAGAATTTAAAATGTTTGAAGGCGGTGAATAGAACTTGCACGGCAATAAAAATTATGATGAACGAGACGACAAACCTCATGTTGCTTTTCTGACTTTGCTTGTAAAACAAAAGTGGAAAAATATGGAAATGAACTCAAAGTTCTTCCTTTCTAACTGTGCCTAAAGAATAAAAGTGGTTTTACGTAAGGTAAAAATTCAGATTTCTGTTAAGTGATAGCCATAGTAAAAATCAATGAAATACAGAGAATTCTGTGTAAGTTTTTCTAGAGTATACATTTATTTAATATTTTCAAAAATACTGTCATGCCCTTAATATCTCTTTAAAAGGTAAACATCAACGAAGTTAAAGATTTGGCTATTTCTCTCCCTAACCCTGCACTATCAGCCATCATGTTACACAGTTTCGAGATAGTATGATACTGCAAGAAATTAACAAATGAGAAAAAACTGATTTTTTCTGTCTTATCTATATGAATTTTTGAAGTCTGATTATCTGCAAAGTGAAAAGATCTAAGATCATGTTTAAAGCATTATTCTCCTCATTAGACAGAAGAGAGGCTTGCAAAGAAAAGCCTGCTGTAAGAATGGGTGTGAGAATTCCTGTTGTGGCTTACTCTTGGCTACAAACAGTATGGGTCCCTACCCTAGAATTTCATAATGTGTAGGAAAAAAATTCTGCTTGAATTTTACAATTTAGCTAATCTATTATTTATAATGTAAGTTTTCCTCCCCCCCCTTTTTTTTGGTGCAGACAATTGGCCCTGAGCTAACATCTGTTGCCAGTCTTCCTCTTTTTGCTTGAGGGAGACTGTCCCTGAGCTAACAACTGTGCTAGTCTTCCTCTATTTTGTATGTGGGACGCTGCCACAGCAAGGCTTTGATGAGTGGTATGTAGCTCCACACCCAGGATCCGAACCCACGAATCCAATGCCACCAAAGTGGAGTGCGTGAATTTAACCACTATGCCACCAAGCCAGCCCCTTTCCTGTCTCTCTTTTAACAAATAATGCAGTCTGTATCCCACTGTAAAGTAAAACCCTTATTTAAATAGATCAGTTTAATAGATCAATTTCCAATTTTGATAGTATGGAGACTATTAAAATGAAAATACTACTCTTTTGGTAAATAAAATTTCACTTAACATAGTTATCTTACAAAAGTGTCTAAAAATGATTGATACGATAATTTATTTAGTGAGTACAACAACTGCCCAAACGCACACCAACAGCTCGCTCTTTCTTTTCTCCGAACTCTCTTGTCCACATAGATTAGAGCTGAAACAACACTGGTCGCCTCCATGGGTAAGAAGTGATTGTGAGGTTCAACTATCAGTTCAGCTCTTAACAGAGGGAGATGCAGCTGGGTCCACATTACCTAACCTTTTCCAGGGTCCGATTCCTCATCTCTAAAACGGGAATGATATCAAACAGGGCTCTTTTGAAGATAAAGAGCACTAAAGAATTTAGAGGATTATACATAATTCAGTGTAGACAGCTGTGATGATGGCAACAGAGTAAACTCCTAGGGGGAACATACATTCATTTATACAGAATACATAACATACTCATTATTTGTTTTCCTCTAGAAATTAGTTTTAATGTTCTAGTAAATCAAATTTTCATGGAATTTGTTTGAAACAACTGAGAAATAAATTCATAAATATAAAAAGCCATCCTGAAAAACATTATTAATTCATACCATTACTTGTGTGATCTTAAATTCCATTAAAATGAATCTTAGGGATAACTTTAAATTGTCAATTTAACTTTATTTTTATGCAAGCAATATACAAAAATAAAAATAGTTCCTCTTCATAGGAGATAAACTTAAAGCAAATTTAAACCAAAAACAATTCTTAATGTGGAAAAATACAGGACAAATATATGAGAAAATAATTTTTAAAAAGAGTAAATTAATAGTAAACAAATATTTTTAAATAAAAGATATTAAAGAAAGAGATATTATAGTGATAAATATAATATGTATAGATGAATATAAATTTAACAGAACTATCATGATCATAATCAAAAACATCAATAAAATAGCCAGATACAAGTGAACAACATACCTAAGCTTTGGCAGTCACTTGCTCAACCATGTGGGGAGGGAGCATGTCCAGGGAAGGCAGTTCACTCACAATAGCACAAAAATTATAAATAGAAAGAAATAAATTTAAAAATTAATGTGCAGAATCTATACGGAGAAAACGGCAGTGCTTTCTCAATGACTTAAAAGGAAATTTTGGCTAATCGAGAGACCCATCATGGCCCTAAATGGAAACACTCTACACTATATCGATGCTGCTTCTCTTCATATAAGAGCAATCTCAACCAAAACTCCAAAGGGACTTTTTTGGGGAGAGAGTGGCTTGAAAATATTTCTAATATTTATACGGAAAAGAAAATCGATGAAAATACCCAAGAAAACTATTTAAGTAGAGTGATTTTTCACCACGATGTGTTAAATGTTTATAAATGCGCAATGTAATGTGCAAGATAAGATCAGTAGTCTGTAATAAGAAGATTAAAAAAAAATGAACACAATAAAAGCAGGATTTTAAGTTGGTGAGGAAGAGAGAATTCAATAAATTCTCCTTGAAAAAATACATCACATGAAGGTGAAAAGGCCAAAAGGGAGTTGGACGACATATTCAAAGCGCTAAAAGAAAGACCATGAGCCACTAAATCTACATCCAGCAGAAACTATCCTTCAAAAATGAAAGAGGGGGGCCAGCCCAGTAGCACAATGGTTGGGTCCACGCACTTCACTTCAGGGGCCCAGCATTTGCAGGTTCGGATCACAGGTATGGACCTGCGCACTGCTCATCAAGCCATGCTGCGGTGGCATCCCACATACAGAGTGGAGGAGGACTGACATGAATGTTGACTCAGGGCCAATCTTCCTCACCAAAACAAGAGAAAAACTGAAGAAGGACTTGACATTCCCAGATAAACAAAAACTTGGGAGAATTCATCACTAGCAGATTTCCCCTATAAGAAATACTAAAGATAGTCCTTCAGGGTAAAATGAAAGCACACTAGACAGTAATCTGAATCCATCTGAAGAATAAAGAGCACCAGTAAAAAAATCTACTAATTAAACATAAAAGAGAGTGAAATGTAATTTTTTGTAACGCTTTTTTCCCCTTGATTTAAAAGACAAATGCATAAATCAATACTTAAAAATCTAGGTTGATGAGCATAGAAGGTATAAATATGTAATCTGTATAACAACAACAGCACAATGCAGGGAAGAGCAAATAAAACTATATAGTAAGCAGCAAAGTTTTTATAGTACTGTAATTAAGATGGTATTAATCTAAACTAGATTTCAAGAAATTAAGATGTTAATTATAATACCCAGGGTAAACATTAAGAAAATAGCTCCAAAAACATAAAACAAATGACCATGAGAATAGAATGGTATGCTAAGAAGTATCTATTTAACAAAAAAGAAGGCAGCGATGGAGGAAGAGAGGAACAAAAAATACATAAGAAACAGTGAAAATAAATAGCAAAATGGAAGACTTAAATCCTACCTTCCCAGTAAGTACATTAAATGCAAATGGATCAAACTCTCCAATTAAAAGGCAGAGATTGACCAAATGGAGTTTTTAAAAAAACATGATGTGCCTATATGCTATCTATAAGAGACATCCTTAGGATTAAAAAACCAAATAGGTTGAAGGTAAAAGGATGGAAAAAGATATAACATGCAATTGGCAACCAAAAGAGAGCTGGATTTGCTACATTAATATTAGAAAAAACAGATTTAAAATAAAAATTGGTACTAGAGGGGCTGTCCCCATGGCTGAGTGGTTAAGTTTGCACGCTCTGCTGCAGGCAGCCCAGTGTTTCATTGGTTCGAATCCTGGGTGCGGACATGGCACTGCTCAACAAACCACGCTGAGGCAGCATCCCACATGCCACAACTAGAGGGACCCACAACAAAGAATATACAACTAGGTACTGGGAGGCTTTGGGGAGTAAAAGGAAAAAAATAAAATCTTTATAAAAAAAATTGGTATTAGAGATAAAGAACAATATTTTATAATGATAAAAGGGTCAATCCATCAGGAATCTTACAATTATAAACATAAATGCACCTAAAAAAAGAGTCCCAAAACACATGAAGCAAAAACTGACAGAATTGAAAGATGAAACAGATAATTCAACAATAATAGATGGAGATGCCAATATCCCACTCTCGATAATGAATAGAACAACTATCAGAAAAGCAACAAGGAAACAGAAAGATTGAACGAAATGAACTGGATCTATAAGACAACTATAGAATACGTCACCCAACAAGAGCAGAATACACATTCTTCCTAAGTGCACAAGGAACACTGCAGCACAGACCACACGCTAGGCCATAAAACAATCCCCAATAAGTTTAAAGGACTGATATCATACCAAGTGCGCTCCCCAACCACAATGGAATGAACTTAGAAATCAATAATAGAAGCAAACTTGGAAAATACAAAAATACATGTACATTAAACAATATACTCTTGAATAACTAATAGATCAGAGAAGAAATCACAAGACAAATTAAAAAATACTTTGAGATGAATATAAACAACAGCACAACACACCAAAACTTATGGGATGCAGCTAAAACTGTGCATAGAGAAAATTTTAACATGTAATATTTAATATTTGCATTACTGTTTTCAAATACAAGCATTTCCATGTAATTAACAGTACTGTTAAATACAATTTAATAATACATAATACTCCAACAAATGAATGTACCATAATAACTAAGTATTAATGATAATTCAGTAGCATTTAATTTGTGTTCTATTTTTGCTGTTGTAACAATTGGCTCTCTTTGGGCACTTTAATTTTTAACTGCATTTAAGATTATTTCCCCAGAATAGATTCATAGAAATGGAATGTTCACTTAAAAGGTAGGTATTTCTATGGCTGGTGATATCTGGCAACCTTATTTGTAAGTTATGTTCAATATCATACATAATGCTACAGGGATTGGGAGAAAGGATGGGTGGGAGACAACATAATCCCAACATGCTTGTGAGAACCAACATGGTAAGGAGGGAGAAGTGGAAGCCAGTTATATTCCCTCCTTTCTCATTTTTCTTGTAATAACACAAGTATATGAAAAGAATACTTTTTTATAAAATAATTTTTATAAAGCTTGGTCACACTGGCCTGGGGGAAGGGTAGGCGGGTTCTCAGTTCACATCTCTTTGTGGCCGGGTAGTAATGTCATCACTGATGATGATAACCTCTGACAGCACCCAATGAGCAACAACTATCAGGGCTTTGCATTATTTAACCTAACCTACACTCAGGGGATAACAGTAGTTCCATTTTAAAGACAAGTTAAAATGGGGTACTCAGTAAAAGCATTTCTTAAATAAGTGAGTCGAGTACTGTGTTGATGTTATTTGTTCTTTAAAATATATATATATATATATATACATACATCTTCAGCGTCTTTTAGGAGGCAAAGTCACTCTACTCTAGGAGTCAGGTATTCCTGCTCCCCTGGAGTTTACATTCTAACGGGGAGGGAGGGCTGCAAAATAGCCAAGGACACAAATAGGTAAAAGGTCAGAAGAGGGTAAGTGCCGTCAAGATTAACCGAGCAGCTTAAGGACAAAGACAAGGTGTTCAGGGAAGGGCTCCCTGAGGATGTGACACTGGAGCCAGGGAATGCTAGAAGAAGGTTTTGGAAAGATTCAGAAGGTTTTAGAAAGTCCCTGAGTTAGGGCACCGCCAAGAGGCCAGTGTGACACATGGTGGGACTCAAGGTGGTGGGTGAGGACACAAGGGAGGGAGGTAGCAGTCAGTCAGGTACAAAGCCTGTAGGCTGAGGAAAGAGCTTAGGGTCTGACTGTGAGGGGAGTGTGGGGTGAACCAGGGAGGCTTCCAAGCAGAGGTGTGTATGATCTGCTTTATATTTAAAGGCACCACTCTGGTTGCTGGTTGGAGGGTGCATGCTGTGTGCTGGGGGCAGAGATGGAGGTAGGAACCAGCAAGAGTAAAGGCAGAGAGGCCAGCTAGGTGGTATGGTCAGTTGGAGTGGAGGGGGTGAGAAGCGGGCACACACAGGACCTGAGGGAAAACCAGCAGGAGCTGGGAAGGGAATGAGGCACAAAGAGGGGCCACCCCACAGCACAGGCACAGCAGGGGGTTAGCTGTAGGAAAGAGAGTATCACTGGGCAGTGCCTTGACCTGAGCCCATATCCTCACCTTCACCTCCCTGAGAACGTGCCCCAAGATGCCACGCCTGTGCTCTACTAAAGGACTACTCTCCCCTCCTTCTCTGACTGTTGGTTTGGGGTCTGGACTAACCAGAACTCTCACGATTATAACTAATTTTCCCAGACCTGAGCTGTCCCAGAAAGGCATGACACTTTAAGACTATCTTTTTTTCATTTTAACTATTAGACCTTTTAAAAAAAGTAACTTTAGGAAACTTGCCACCTGATGAGAACTTCAATATTTAACAGCTTATGGGAATCGGTAATTCAAATCTAAGGAATTTATTTTTTCAGACTTACAAAAGATACCAAAAAACAATTAGCTGAGCTAACAGTACTCTAAGAGGGAGACGTCAATACTTCTCTGGCTTCACAGCTTCACAATGTGCCAGATTTTCCTTCATCTGACTGCCCATCCACATTATTTAAAGCCAAAATTATATTTGGAGTGAATGACAAACCTGCAATGAAATGCAAACAAAGTTCACAGCCACCCAGCCACCTTCCCCACCACACCCTGTCCTACCCTCAGCAGAAAGGCTGGACCCTGGGCCTGACCCAGGATCCCCTCCACTTTGTCTGGATGTCTGGAATCATTGCCCACACCCTCTCTCTTCTAAGGAAGCCCAGCTCATTCCAAAGCCATGTGTGCCTCGGGGCCTCCGTGGACTCCTCCCATACCCGGTACACGCACAGCAATGACACATCATCACCATGACAATGTTGTTGGGCAGTTACTGTAACTCTAATGGGTTCTGAGTGTTTATGCTCTCTCAGAAAATGCCAGATTTATTCATGACACAGTTAATCTCCTTGATAACATTTTCCAGGGTAATGCTATGGGCAGGCAATTCCTAATAGGAGATGGAAACACATTTGGGAGTTCTCCAAAAATACACATTCAGTGTGTAGAAATGTGAAAGGAAAGCTGATCCAGCAATATCCTGGAAATACTTAGCAATCAATTCTAGTATCTTCAAGGAATTTTTCCAAATAGCATACGGATTAATGTACCATGTTTTCGGAGTTTCTATTTATCTAAAAACTCTAATTGAGCTCATACGACATGCCAGGCATTGTGCCAGGTACGGGGAACTGTGCACCAATGAGGGAGACGCTCTCCTTGCACTTACAGAGGCTCTTGTGTGTACCACCTCACTGCCTGATCCAGGTACAGACATCTAGACAACAAACATTGTCAAAGATTTCCAAAGAGCCACACAGCCTTCTGCTCTCAATAACTCCTCATTATTCACCACCAAAAGGGAATCCTTAAAAAAAAAAAAAAACCTCCCTAGAGAGACTTCCAAGTGTCAATAAGTTATGACGGCAATCACACCGTGATGATTAATGTCACCCAAAAAAGTCATGTCCACTCAGAACCTCAGAACCTGACTTTATTTGGAAATGGGGTCTTTGCAGATATAATTAGTCAAGTTAAAATGAGGTCATACTGGATTAGGGTGGGCCCTAATCCAATGATCCTGTCCTCATAAGAAAAGAAAACAAAGGTAGAGACTCACACAGAGAGAAGAGGGCTGTGTGAAGACTGAGACTAAAATCGCTGCAAGGCAAGGAATACTATGGATTGCTGGCAACCACCAGAAGCTAGAAGAGGCAAGGAAGGATTCTTCCCTCGAGCCTTCAGAGGGAGCGTGGCCCCATGGCAGCTTGATCTCAGACTTCCGGCCTCCAGAACTGCGAGAGAATACATTTCTGTTGTTTTAAGCCACCCAGTTTGTGGGAATTTGTTACAGCAGCTCTAAGAGACTAGCACAGCACTGGTGGAGAGCTGACATTATTTCCTATGCACATACAAGGGCTCGTTTTAGCAGAGAGTTAGGCTGAGTGTGCTGTGCAAGGCACAGACATCATCAAAGACTGGTGACACTCTGGACCCATCACTGGAATTCCAAGTTGGCCTCTTTACATCCCAGGCTGCTGATGGGCAGATTCCATTTTTGCATTATGATCTTGGGTCCTATTTAAAATGGGTTCCAGGTTTTTTTCAAACACATTTCCTTTGCATCAGAGTCACTCTACTTTCATACACTACATGTGAAGCAGAAAAATAAAACAAAAACAGGCAACAGCTAGCCTTCTGCCTGAAGGACAATAAAAGAGCATGAAACACACATGCATGGTGGCCATGCTCCCCGAAGACTGTGCTGAAATGGAATATCGATGTCTCCATGGAACCAGTCAGCGAAACCCAGCTCTACGGTGCCAAAGTGGATTGGTTAGAGCCCAGTTTACACTGACTTTCTTATTATAACCTTCAATGTTATTTTTTAGAGAATCATTTGACAGTAGAGTACTGCTACCAAATATTTCACTGTGGAGTTGAATATCAAAAAAGATCCATGATCCATTGCCCTGCCGACCCCCACAGGGCAATATCCCTCGGAAGTGACTCCCCTACTACTTGTCACAGTGAGAGAGGAGAAACAGGCACCCATTCAACAGCATCTGCGGCTGCATCCTGGGCTCCAGGAGTCAGTACAGTCTTTACTGCATGAACACAATCCAGGAGCTCTGTCACTGGGCTCAGAGCATCCCACTCAAACTCCCATCTCTCTCCACTGTTTCTTCCCTCCAGTTTCTTACACTATTCCTGCTCCACCTTTCTCAGGTATATCTTTTCATTCTTTCTTTCCGTACTCTTTTCTCTTTGTTAATTCTCTTTGCTTTCCAACTTCCCGTCTGCAGATTGTCTGAACCAACGACCCCATGAGTCTGTTGTGACAAAGGAAACAGTCCCTGACCACCGAGGTGGCAGCGCCAACATCAAAGTGAGAAGCATTTAAGATTTGTGGCGCAGGCTGACCTGCTATAGCCAACAATGAAGCAAGGCCATCAAGTACAGACTTATTTTATTAAATTCGTGTCTACCCACTCAAACACTAAGATATCCCCAAGGCCCCGTGCAAAGCCCACCTTCTCCAGGAAGTCTTCTCTGGCAGTGCAGCCACCCACCCTGTTCCCTCAGACAGCTGGACCTCCACCTCTATTTAATTAATTAATGCCAACAATGCGCAGGAACTGTCCTAAGACATTGCAGGTATTGACTCATGTGCGCTGCTCCCCACAGCAACCCTGGGAAGTGGGTACTACCATCACGCTTGACTCACAGAGGAGGAGAGTGAGGGCAGAAACCACTTGCAAAGAGCTACACATCTAGCAAGGCGATCTATGTGCATGTCTGTCCCCCTAACAGCTAGGCTGTAAGTCCCTTAAAAGCAAAATCCAATGTTTCACCTTTGTGTCTGCATAGCACCTGGAATGGGACTTTCTACGTGTAGATGATGAGGTTGACTTGAAGAACAAAGCAGAAAGGTATAAACTGCCATGCTCTTTAAGCTCTAAGAACTAATTATTTAACACAAATGGGCACCACTGGGCACCAATGGGCAAAGGACCAGAAAAGACACATACATTCACAAATGGCAAATTTGGTGAAAACCACTTGCCTGCTTCCAGTTAGCAGAAGGACTCCTGGGAAATAACTGAGGACTTGTGGCAGACTTTGAGCAAACTGAAGGGGGAAAACACTGCAGACTTGGTTAAGAGCCAGGCAGGAGGTAAGATGGGCCAGGCAGGGCTGAACTAGGAGACAACGCTCTTGGAAGGAAGACCCTGGCTGGAGGGCACTGTTCCTCAGCGGTGTGGAGAACAAGAGGAGGGAGAGAGCTGATGGCACCAACGCTCGGGGGCAGGATGCTCCAACTTCAGCACGTGGCAGCATCAAACACACATTATGGTACCCATCCCACACTCTGATGCAGCTGGTCAGGGACAGGGTGTTAGAACGTGCACCTCTAACGAGTTCCCAGGTGATGCTGATGAAGCTGGTCCAGAGATCACACTTTGAAAAACGCTGCTCTTGGGGGTTCTAGCTATAACTCTAGCAGAAGTTGTTCCAGTGTTTCCGGGAAGCTCCACACTGATGTTTCTCATTATATCCCAAAATTTAGCCAAGTTAATACTGGATCTGCTTAGGCTCTGAGTGCAAACACGACAGACCCAACTGCTTTCCAAAGAAGATGTGCACTTCCTGTTGCTGTCTGCCTTCCTTAATAGACCTCATTCTACTCTGCTGGCAGAAAAATAAACCAGCGGGAGGCAAGCAAGCTTTCCATGGCAAATCCTTCCAGGATACGAATCCTTGCAAGCGTGACTAACCAAGGCAGTGAAAGGGGTGGGAGTAGATAAGACAACTATTCATCTAGGGAAACACATACACCTGGAAAAAGCACTCCTCCAGGTGATCCTGATGTGGTCCTCTGGGGAGGGCCTGGCCTCCCCTTCCTTTAAGTTGAGAAAGTTAATTTGAATAGATCAATGTGTATGACTGTAAGATTCATTGTTTTATTAAAAACTGGGGCATATGGAGATTTTAACACTTTAATATATTTCATTAAATATAAAACATTCTTCAACTTTTAGAGAAATGGTGATTACAGAGAGGAATTATGTTGTCACAAGGTTACCCTGAAGTTAAGTAAAAATTTGAGTGTATGAAAGTGTGTAAAAAGTACTAAGATGCTACATTTCAGGGGCAAGGGAGATAACTAGTGAAAGAAAAAGACATCTGAGGATATCAAAGGCCAGACAGCGGGGCATTTAATTCTGATCAGTATTCGTGAGAGAGGTGTCAGACCTACTCGGCTCAACATCTGGGTCTACCAGGAATCCCCTTCACACAGCACCAAGTAGCTGGTCACAGGGGAAAGCCCCCTCAGGAAGCGTGTACCCCATCTGGCTACAGTCCGCCTGAGGGTCAGCAAGTGCTCGTTTGACCCAATTCAGACATATCAGAAACTGCAATACTTTTGATTTTTCAATGTGAAACCAACATGCTCAAAGTAAAGTGCTTACCACTCAGCAATAAGAGTCTCCAAGGGAGGACTCACACTTTGGAATGTACGCTTCCCTTCCTCTCAGGTTAGTTGCCTGCAGAACACAAGCACAGGACACCAAGCAAGCTAAGCTCATGCACAGACCTCAATTTCCCTCAGGGAGTCAGAGGGAAGGCCCTGAGATTGTCAGTTCCAAAGGAGCCTCTGAGGAAACATGCCCTATGACCAGCAAGGTGACGGTAACAAATTCATATCCCCAGAGAAGCCACGCTTGGGTACAATCTTCCAGCCACACTGTTAGTACGACAGCCCAAGGGGCACCCCCAGCTTAGACTGCACTATATAGCATCCCAATTACAGCCTCAGGACTTGGCTCCATGCTCAAAGTCGTCCTGTAATCTCTCTAGATAATATTTTACTAATCTAACAACTGGGTGTTGTTACTCAAACGCAGATCAAGTTTCAATTTTCTGCATCTTTAAACTCCCTCTGCAATGGGATCCCTTGCTGCTTTTTATGGGAAGCATCCCATTGAGAGTTATGATTCTTGATAATAATACTGCAAGTGGCATTTCCTTAAAATCTACTTCTCTGCGCAAACAGGGAAAGGGCAGGCATACTATCTCAGTTCCAGAAGCGGCCTTTCTTTACAGTTTCTAGTGTGTTTTCAGAAGTATTGCCTATCGAGACTTCTTCATCTTTCCACATGATTGCAAGACACCTGCCCCATGTTCAGTATGACTCGTCTCATGGGAGTGGATGTCACTGACCACAAGCTTGTTTATTTTAGGAACGTGTGATACAGTGTAGTATTTCTCTGCAGTATCCATTTCCTGTAAATATGTTAAAAGTGCACATTTACCTAGGTGTGAACTGTGACATAACAATGTGCTTTTATCCAACACCCTTCCTTTCTAGAAGACATTGGCTGTTCCTCAGCATCCAGTCACAATTCTGATTTCAAAGGCGAAGGGCTATGCCGCTCCCAGGATTGAGACAGGGATAATAAATGACTCCAGGGTGTGTGCATTAGTGCATCCCTTCCGACTATAATTATCTGAATTACCCATTACAATAAGATAAGATACTAGTGGATATTTCCAAGCATTAATTTAAGCTAATATTCCCAAGCCTTTTATATATCCCTTATAACCAGAGAACAAAGTCTCCTTAAAGTCAGATCTGGAATAATAATGAGATTCTTCTATTTGTCCTTAATTACAGTTATTCATAAATCTTATATGCTTATGCTCACACCCATGAGAGACGTTGTCTCCCAAGTGCTTCATCTCTGCTGGAAAGTATAAATGTCTGATTACCTCTCCCTAGAAAAAGTGGCAGGCACGTTTTTTCTCCCCATCTCATTTGCAGAGCATCCCAATGGATCAGGGCCTCCTCCTGAGGCGTTGGTCTTGGCAGCCCCACATTTCAATTGTCTGGGTGCTAGGCACGTTGCACTTCTGTGTCTCCTTTTCATATTTAATAATTACAGTTTCTAGTAACAAAAGGATCATCTTTAAACTTTTTATTTTGAAATAATTATAGATTCACAGGAAACTGCAAAGAAATGTACAGGGAGGTCTCATATACCTTTCACCCAGCCTCCCCCGATGTTAACATTCTGCATAATCATAATGCAATATCAAAACCAGGAAACTGACCTTGGTACGATCCACAGAGCTAATTCAGATTTCACCAGTTTCAAGTACACTCGTGTGTGTAGGTACTGCCATGAAATTTTCCACAGGTGTAGCCTCTTGTAACCATCACATTAAGATACAAGCCCTCTCATGCAACCTCTTTGTAGCTACACCCACCTTCCCCCATCCCTAAGCCCTGGCAACCACTAATCTGTTCCCCATCTCCGTAATTATGTTATTTCACAAAAGTTACATAAATGGGATCACGCAGTATGTTTCCTTTTGAAATTGGCTTTTTGCACTCAGAAAATTTCCTTGAGGCCCACCCAATAGTTTTGTGTACCAATAATTCATTCCTTTTTATTGCTGAGTAGTATTCCCTGGTGTGGTTGTACCACAGTTTGTTTAACCATTCATCTGTTGAAGAACATCTAGGTTGTTTCCAGCTTTGGGCTATTATAAATAAAGCTGCTGTGAACATTTGTGCACAGGCTTCTGTGTGAAAATAAGTTTTCAATTCTCTAGTGCAAATGCCCAAGAGTGCAACTGGGATCATATAGCAATTCTGTTTTTAGTTTTAAAAGGACTATTTCCCAGAGTGGGTGTATTTTACATTCCCACCAGCAGTGTATGGGTGATGCAGTTTCTTTGCATCCCTGGAAACACTTGATGTTATCACTATTTTTATTTTTTCCATTCTGGTAGATGTACAGTGATATCTCTGTGGTTTTAATTTGCATTTCCCTATTACCTAAGGATGCTGAACTTCTTTTCATGTGCTTATTGCCATCTGCATTTCTTCCTCAGTGACATGTCTCCTCATGTCATGCCCATTTTCAAGCTGGATTTTTTTTAATGTTCAATTTTTAGAGTTCTTTATATATTGTGAATACAAGTGCTTTGTAGGATACATGATTCACAAATATTCTCTCCCAGTCTGTAGTCTGTCTTTTCTTTTTCTTAACAGAGTCTTTCCTGTAGCAAGTTTTAAATTTTGATGAGGTACAATTTATCAATTTTTCCTTTTATGGATCATGCTTTTGGTATCGAGTCTATGAGTATTTTGCCTAGTCCTAGGTCCTGAAAAATGTTTATGTCTTCTTCTAGAAGTTTATAGTTTTACATTAAATCTATGATACTTTGGGAGTTAATTTTTGTATGAGGTATGGAGGTTTAGGCTTTTTTCTTTCTTTTTTTTTTTCCTTTTGGCCTACGGATGTTTACTTGCTCCTACACCAATTATTAAAGGCTATATGAATTGCTTTTGCTTCTTTGTCAAAAATTAATTTGGTATACTTGTGTTGGTTTATTTCTGAGTTCTCTATTCTGGTCCATTGATCTATCCCTTGCCAGTACCACACTGTCTTCAATTCTGCAGCTCTATACTAAGCATCAATATCAGGAAGAGTGATTCTTCCCACTTTATTCTTTTTCAAAATTATTTTGGTTATTCTAGGACCTGTGTTTTTCTTTTCTTTTTCTTTTTTTTCTTTTTTTTTCTGCTGAGGAAGATTAGCCCCAAGCTAACATCTGTGGCCAATCTTCTTCTGTTTTGTATGTGAGTCACCGCCACAGCATGGCTGCTGATGAGTGGTGTAGGTTTGTGCCCGGGAACTGAACCCTGGGCCGACAAAGCAGAGCATGCC
The DNA here is from genome assembly GCF_021613505.1 of Equus quagga. Taxonomy (NCBI): domain Eukaryota; kingdom Metazoa; phylum Chordata; class Mammalia; order Perissodactyla; family Equidae; genus Equus; species Equus quagga. Next base: position 74,664,626 of record NC_060268.1, on the reverse strand, counting down.
AAACTTAACCACTAGCCCATGAGGCCAGCACCTGACCTGTGCATTTCCATGTTAATATTAGAATAAGTCTGCCCACGTTCACAAAAAACTTTGCTGAGATTTTGATAGGAATTGTGTTAAACCTACAGACAATTTTAGAGATACCTGACATCTCTATTATGTTGATTCCTTCAGTCCATGAACATGGTATTCAAATCTTCTTTAATTTCTTTCATCAGCATTTTATAGTTTTCATTATATAGATCTTGTATGAGTTCTGTTAAATTTATACCTAAGACCTAAGTATTTCATTTTCTTTGGAGCAATTGTAAATGGTATTGTGTTTATTTTCACTTGTCCATTGTCAGTACAGCCATGCACTGCATAATAACGTTTCAATCAACAACAGACTGAATATACGATGGAGGTACCATAAGATCAGTACCACACAGCTTAGGTGTGTAGTGGGCTATACCACCTACATTTGTGTAAGTACACTCTATGGTGTTTGGACAATGATGAAATAGCCTCACGATGCATTTCTCAGAATGTATTCCCGTCATTAAGCAATGCATGACTATACATAGAAATGCAACTGATTTGCAGATTTTGGTCTTATATGTTATAATCTTAATTAATGAGATCATTTTTTAGTTCTAAAAGAGTTTTTTTTCTTTTTGGTAGATTCCTTAGAATTTTCTTCACAGTAATCATGTTTTCTGAAAATTGAGTTTTATTTTTTTCTTTCCAACCTATATGAATTTCGTTCTTTTTCTTACCTTATTGCAGTGATGAGAACTTCTAGTACTGTCTCAAATAAGAGTGATGAGAGTGGATATCCTTGTCTTGTTCTCATTTTTAGGAGGGGAAGCATCAGTCTTTCACTATTAAGTATGATGTTAACTCTAGGTTTTTTTTACGTGTTTTAATAAGGAAGTTGATAGCACCTCTCTGGGCCACCTTCTGTTGTGGTGGGGGTGGGTGGGGAGAAGCCTCTGGGCCTGCGTCTCCTTGTGTCACTGAGTGGAGATCAGGGAGATGCTGACACCGCCCTTGCAGGAGGATCAGACTGCCCACTGGTGCCCTGGGTGTGAGGAAGGACTTGGGCTCTCGGAGGTCACGGTTGGGCTTCACCTTTGGCCAGAGAGAGCCTTTTTTGTTTTGTTTTTCTCTATACTTTTTGGCAGTTCTGGCTACATGCCTCTCCAGGCTGGCTGGGAGATAAAAAGCAGACCCAGAGAATTCACTGTGTAATCATCCTCATGTTCTGAAGTCTCCAGCCAGTCTGCTGTCTTCTTCCAGCTTCCAGGGTCCTTTTATTGTTGTCTGTTAAATTATTTCCAGGATTTGGTTGTATTTACAAAGGAGGAGCTGGGAAAAGTGAATCTACACCATCTTATCCTGGAACCAGAAGCGGCTGTTTTTCAACTTTTCTACCACGTTTCAATGAACTGTTAAGAACTGAAGCATTGATTTATATTTACTTGTATTTTTGAGATATTTCCTGAGAACTGCATCATTTTCATACTGAGATAAATAGAATTTACATAGTCTATATAAATGATTAATGTCAACAGTCTTTTAGGCCTCTGTCACAAACATCATCTATTTTATAAGGTCTCTTTTACTGCTAAAAGTCTGACTCTATGATCAAGCAGTTTCAGTTAAATACTAAAATTCCCTTCCTCCATCACCCAGAACTTCCAAACCCAGTGGTCTAAACAGCTGCGAGAGGTGCCAATAGTTTAATGTGGGAGAGAGGGTACAAAACTAAATTGTGCAAACTCATGTCCAACATGGTCACTACAGATGCCTCCTCTCTGGTGCCAGAGAGAGAGCAGACATGAACCAGATGAGCAGCAGGTCCATCCTCCAATCCTCCCACTCCCCTCGGCCTAGGGTATGGTTGTGGCATCCAAAAAACTTTTATTACCACCTCAATTCACACCAACATGTGTAGAGGGTTTCAGAGGGCAGAGCTCTGCAGATGTTAAATTTAAAAAAGAAAACCAGAGATAGAAGGAAATTCTCTCTTCAGTGCGAATGAAGAGAGAGAGAGATGTGATTTAAATGGTAGGAAGCATAACAAATTCTCTAAGACCCTGACTGAACTTTGCCTCTATATAGACAGGAGGGTAGATTCTTCCAACTCAATGTCCAGATTTGGTGCAGAAAAGAGACACTCCTTTCTCTGCATGGATTTGTCATGTGCATCCTTCATTACAGCAAACACATGTACACACACAGGCATACACGCACGCACATCAGTCATGTCTGGCATCTATGAATGAAGGCAGCTTCTTTCAACATCCCTCCCTCAGTCCTGACCTCACAGATTCCCATCTATCCAGAGTTCATCCAGGCATCCAGAGAAGGAAAGATCCTTTGGGGACATTCAAGAACTCATCTGCAACATAAAGATAGATGCATGGCCACCAAAATGAAACTCCCAGTGACTGAGCGATCTGGGTAAGTCATGCTATGCCCACAGCTACTGCCACAGATCCCACTACTTCTAGAAGCTATTTCTGGACCCTCTTTCTGGTTGCCACCAGAAACTATAAACTCATGAACACTTAACAGACACTGTCAAGGGCTGGAGTTGCCTCTTCATCTATTTCCTCCTCTCATGGGCTCAAGGCACAGTTTTGGAGTCTTTGTCTAAGATGATAACATGACCGTCTGCCAAAACTATGACCAGAAACTTGTGTTCAAGACAAATCAAGTGGATATGATGCCTTACTTTACTATCACTCCAAATAATAAGAAGGAGCCAAAATGTCAGAAACGAATCACACAAGGCCACAAAGCACACAGGTATTAAAACATGCCTCTGTCATATGCTTTGATACTGTCTATTATTTCCAGTTGGTTGTACGTCATAACATTACAATTTGAATGTTTTCAAAAAGAGGGGAGAGAATTTGTCATTCAGTAGAAACCACCTTGAGATAACAAGTCTTGAGTTTCTCTCCACCTCCCATCTCTGATCCAGCTGGACCCTCTACAAAAGGAGGATTAATAAACTGTAACCTCAAGTTAAATTACGAAGTAAATAAAAGAAACTGTTACAGGCCTTCCTACACAGGGGATCCTGTCTAAGGTAATGAAGTTTAAGAGAGATTTTACTACTTATCACCATGTTCCTAATATATTCATTTTTATGATGTCTTATTTTTAAAGAGATATATTAAGTTCTCAGGTAATCAAAAGGGAATTAAATAAGTGAATTTTTTTTTCCTTTAAAAACAATTTCCATGTTCCTGCAAGCTTTAAAATGTATGTAGAGCAAGCACTCACTCCTTAGTAAAAGGAGGTTTAGAACCAGCCTCTTTCAGAGAGGCCTCTACAGTCACACAGTGAGAATGATGGGTGAGGGGCCAGCTCGGTAGTGTAAGGGTTAAATTCTCGCATTCCAATTCGGCAGCCTGGGGTTCATGGTTCAGATCCTAGGCACACACCTACATCACTCATCAAGCCATGCTGTGGTGGTGTCCCACATACAAAAAATAGAGGAAGATTAGCACAGATGTTAGCTCAGGGACAATCTTCCTCAAGCAAAAAGAGGAAGATTGGCAACAGATGTTAGCTCAGGGTCAATCCTCCTCACAAAAATGAAGAATGATGGGTGAGGTGGAGAAAGAGCTGCTGGGTGCAGAGCTGTGGGCATGCCATGAGGCAAGCAGATCTGGTTCTGCTCCCCAGCTGAAACACAGTTGGAACTGTGGACATAAGCTTGCCCTCTGGGAACAGGCTTAGCCCCACCTATAAAATGAGACAAGGAATGGGACTGGGGCTATGGGGGTTGGGAGCTGGTGCGACAACATCAGGGACACATGAGATGCTCTGAGCTCCTTTTTGTCTTCAATGATAGATGTTGAGGTCTGGTCAGTACCCTGTTCCTCTAATTGCCAATTATAGTGTGCCTTGGAGTTGACCAGGAGGGGCACAGCCCTAAACGAGGGCCCTAGTAAGGGTTGAACTGATCCAGGAGAACCCTCCAAATGCAGGGAGAAAGTGGCACCTTCAGGGACATGGTAGACACTCACCAAGCAAATACCTTAGCTTCCACACCCCTCACCTGGCGAGTCTCACAAGCTCTGAGATACACTAACGGGTAGCTTCTCACTCTGACTGCCAGGAACCAAAGCATGAACAAAGGACATAGACTAAAAATAACAGCAAAGGAAGACAGAGGTGCAAGAGTTGACAAAAGGCAATGAACACCAAGTCATGCCTTCAAAATCAAGAAGTCGGCACGGCCCATTGTCCAGTGTGTGCATCAGGGGCCACATCAGCGATGAGACTGGTGGTGATAATACCCGGCCTCCTCCACCAGCGAGCGAGCCCCAAGCTCTTGGCACTGCTCCTCACTCTGCAGCGATCCCAGAGCTGTGCCCACATGGCACAAACTCAAACTCAACGATAAAGCAGGTATAACATCTAAGCAACAAGACCACTAAGCAGCACTTGACCCAGTCTAAGTTGACAGCAACTGTGCCAAGCTCGCTGTGTGTACCCATCCATGGGGTGACAAGTAAGGTGAGCAAACATCTGGCCAGGGCCACTGGACACCTCACCATGGGCAGTGTCACCTCAAGTTAAGGGGCTGATGCAAACTTCTCAGAGTTTATGAGAGCAACACAAAAACTAATGGTGGGAAAAGACTCCGTCATTTACACTGTTCTAGTCACCACCCCTGACTGTTCCGGCCCTGATACAGCCCTGATACAGCTGGAAAAGGCATCCACATGAAATCTGTGCAAAACATCCCCATATATGTAAAGTGCAGACACTCAAGCAGATATTAGCATACCTGTGTTCAGAGAAGCATTATTCACAATACCCAAAAGACAGAAACAACCCAAGTGCCCATCGACGTATGAATGGATAAACAAAATGTAGTCTATTCATACAATGGAATATTATTCAGCCTTAAAAAAGAAGGGAATTCTGACACATGCTACAACATGGGTGACCCTTGAAGACATACTAAGTGAAATAAGCCAGACATAAAAGGACAAAGATAGTATGACTCCACTTCTATGAGGTACTTATAGTAGTCAAATTCATGGAGACAGAAAGTAGGATGTTGGGTGCCAGGGGCTAGGGGAGGGGGGAATGGGAGTTGTTTTTTAATGGGAACAGAGTTTCAATTTCAGGCATTGAAGAAGTTCTGCTGATGGATGGTAGTGATGGTTGTACAACAATGTGAATGTACTTAATGCCACTAAAGCTTACACTTAAAAATGGTTAAAATGGTAAATATTCTGTTCTGTATATTTTACCAAAATACAATTTTTTTTTAAGTAAAGCGCAGAAAGAACACACTGGAGAGAAGGTGGCCAGTGTGCCTGTGCAGCACAGCTCAGACTGCCCCATGTGAAGTGACACGTCCCATGTAAGCACACCATCTATGCCATCAGCCACCCTGCCAGGCCCAGGAAGTGGACGCAGTCAGACACTCAGCACCTCACAGGCCTCGACCACCAGAACCAATCCCACAGCACAGGGGGAAGGACAGTCCCTCTGTGCACATGGCGGGCATCAGTGGTGCCTGAGGTTCTTTTAAACTTCATCACATAGCCCTAGATAAAAGAGAAATCATGAGAATGAACTGGACTGATGTGCAACTGACCTGTGCAATGTTCTTTCAGTGGTCTAGGATGGCATCACTACAAAGAGCTACTTGAGAGAAGCTTCCTTCTGGAGGTTCCAGGACACAAACCATGTCCTTGCCTTTTCCAGCTTCTGGAGGGACCCACATTCCTTGAGTTGTGGCCCTTCCTCCATCTTCAAAGCCAGCAATAGCAAACTGAGTCCTTCTCACATGGCATCTCTCTGCCCTCTCTTCTTCCCCTTCTTCCACTCTTAAGAACTCATGATTAGATTGGATTTATTCAAATAATCCAGGATAATCTCCCATCTCAAGGTCACTGACTAGCAAACTTAATTGCATCTGCCATGGACCTTAATCCCCCTGTGCCACATAACCTAACAGAGTCGCAGGTTCTAGGGATGGGGACATGGGTATGTCTTGGGGGGTTATTATTCATCATTCTATGACTCACATATCACAAGGATTAGTTCACTCATTTATCTCTTCATTCAATCAGAGATGCTGAGGCTCTGCTCTGGGGTAAAACTACAGGGACAGTGAAGACTGGCTGGTCCCAGAATGGCCCAGAGGGTAGGACAGAGCACTCTGCCCGTGGAAACAGCGGAGCAAGGGAGGGCACTAATACCAGATACGGAGGAGGGACTCCTGCTCCCAGCAGGAGCAGCAGTAGGAGGGAATGGCCACGGGCCTCAGAGAAAAGAGCTGGAGATGGGAGAGGGTGGCAGTGGGGAGGGGGCTCCGGGCGTGTGCAGAGCAGGGAGAGCATGTGCCCGGACCCGGGGCAAGGAGCTCCAGAGCTGCAGCTCAGAGTGCTGAGTGGGAGTGACATCTGCTTTCACCAGAAGTTTCCAAGATTCAAAGAAAAAGATCGCTCTGGTGGCGATGAGGAGGGTGGACCAAAGGTGAGGCCCTGACAAAGGTAAGAGTAGTTAAGTCGAGAAGTGAAGTCAGATACACAAGGAAGGTGAAGAGGGTCTGAGGGGAGTAGCTCCAGGGCATGCCTTAAAATGCAGGCTTTATCGTTACTCAGGGTTAGCCAGGCCAACAGATCAGGATGAGCGCTATTGCAAAGATAGTTACTACAGGGTTCCCAAGAGGAGGGGGCATGCCACACCACAGGGGGCCACATGGGGAAGCACAGGGGCTCAGGCAGGAGGCAGAGGGAGCGAGAGGAAAATGTGGGCGAGAGCCTTTACTGTGGTTTCCACAAGAAGTAATGGGCAAGACAAGGTAAGCAAACTTAGGAATAATTTCAGGACTCTGGGGCATAGGGGCTGTCCCTAGCTGTCTGATACTGGCCCTGGGGTGATTAAGGCAGTGGATAGTGGCCTAGACTGCCCACTCTTGTGGGTTCTGATTGGTTGGTTTGCACGTGGAAGGTGCACTCACACGTGAGCCTTCTGCTATCTCCAGGAACTGACCAATCTTGAGAGAAGCCATCCCTCCAGAGTCAGCAAGACCCCAGATATCAAAGCATCAGAATATGGGCAATAAAAAGACATGGTTAACACAGGACTGAAAAAGCGGGAACTGATTTAAGATGTCACTAGTTAGGAACAGAGGCAAGAATTACAGACACGATGCTCCCTCCGTCCGTGCACACTCCCTTCTCCCAGCCTGGTGTAGCACACTGAAGGAATTCCTGTTAAGTCCCACCATGCACTTCACAGAGGAATTAACCGGAGGAAAACTGGAAGAGTGAATGGAAGAAAGGAAGACCAGAGCAGGGAGGTTTACAGTGATCAACAGTATCTACACAACACATGAAGACGTCCCTCCCCACGGGGCAGCCTCTGCACTGGGACTCAACTCAACTCTAATTCTCAACTCCGCGTGAAAGAACACCAGGGGCCTCTGCTAGCAAGCGTGGTGTCCCAGCCACAGCAGGCTCACCAGTGTGAAGCACGGCAACCAGATTTCAATGTAATGAATCAAACTTTCCATCCCACTTAAAAGCAACAATTTCCTCTCCAAAAAAGAACTGTAAATGGAAAATGTTACAATGCAAGTCACAATGCCACTTAAGTGCCAGGAAAAGATGCACACATCTGACTTTAGGACTAAAGTCTGTCACGGCAAAATGAATAAAGAAAAGAATGCCGATGATAACAATTACAATATGAATGTTATTGCCTAGGTTTCTGCCAATCAGTCTTGTGGAACAAAGCATATCTAATAAACTATCATGCAGTTTACTAAAAGTACTCTTTGGGGCTGGCCTGGTGGTGCAGTGGTTAAGTTCGGCGGTCCAGGGCTTACCAGTTCAGATCCCGGGCATGGATTTAGCACCACTTATCAAGCCATGCTGTGGCAGGCATCCTACATACAAAACAGAGGAAGATGGGTGCAGATGTTACCTCAGGGCCAAGCTTTCTCAGCACAGAGAGGAGTATTGGCAGCAGATGTTTGCTCATGGCCAATCTTCCTCAAAAGAAATAAAAATTAAAAAATAATAAAAGTACTCTCTTTTAGAAGATAAATAAATACCAAGTGTACCTCTAGACTTGAATGGAGAGGGGACATCTGTGGCCCTTATTTGTCTATTCTGAAACAAATCCCTTGGATTTATCTTTAAAAATGGCTTGTTCAGAGACAGTCACAAGCTGAGAGCATCCCGAGAGGAACTGCTGCCTCCCTCCCCACAACTCTCTCTCTTCCTGCAGTGTCTTTTTGCCTCGTGTTCTGAGTTTTCTGAGTCAATAGATTTCTTAAGCCACTGTGCACTGAAGATGATCAAGATATAGAGAATGAATGGGTTTTGTAACTGAAATAAAAATAATTTCCAACTTGGGAGAGGGCAACAGGAGTGGCCCCATCTGTCTCTCTGCCCTGGGGACTAAAGAGAAAAGCCCAGAAAAAGGATGGCGTCCATACCCTCTGAGTAAACCCAGGGCACAACCCTCCACCCACTCACCCACTGGGAGAACTGGAACTGCTGGGTGACAGCCAGTGTCTGGGAGCCACCCACACGAGGCTGGCGGGACAAGAAGCCTCAGCCATGGATGGGATGCCACCGAGCACTGGCCACACTCGCCTCCCCATCTGCAGCTCACACTTTCTGCAGAGACCACCAGGAGTCCCAAGGTCGCATTTTGACAAAGAGTAGAACTTAGAACCAAAATTCAATCTCCTGAATTTGATATTTTGTAACTCTTAATTAGAAGTGCACAAAAACAAAGGGCGGGACAGAAGAGCAGCAAGAAAGGTCTAAACCCCACAGAGGACCCAGCTCAAATGTCTGGTGACAACTTGGGTTTCCTTCCATTTCATCAACCCCTCAGGTACTGGATTCCTCTGGGGGCAGACGTTTCATTCAAAAAGCGCTGATGTGGAAATTATACGGGATCCGTGACGTTAGCAATGGGGGTGCACGAACTGTTTTCAATATTTCAAAATGCTCTTCAAAACCTATACATTCACCCATGATAAAACTACACAGGCAAATCACACTTAAAGCACTTTGTTTTGGCAGGAAGTACATGTACTTCAGTGTTAACGATAATGTTTAGAAACATTTTAACCAAAAGATCTTGGTAACACTAATAATCAAGCATAGTAGTATAGTCATAATAATGAACTGCAGCTAACCTTTTCAAACACTTACCCGCCTGCCCAGCGTGGCTGTACCCGTTGTGCACATTATCTCACTTGCTCCTCACAGTGCACCCAGAGACTGTATCCTCCACCCTATTTAAATGAGGAGACTGGGCCACAGAGAGACACGGGCCACCCCGCATCTAACTGCTGGCACAGGTTTCACTTCATTGAGGGGGGTTTAATTGTCTCTGATTGACTTAAAATGGGCAAAAAAATTCACTATTTCCTAATGAAAATAGTTTGGTAGGCAAAGTATTTCAAAATACATTGTCCCCAAAGGAAAAATAACCAGAGGGTATGTCAGGGCAATGCACACACACTGTACTCCGGGAAAATTCAAACCAAGTAAACAGAGAAAGCCGAGCTAAGACTATTCTAAAAAAGCAGACAGCAAAATAGCCTTTCCATTTCTCCTGTGAGTTCTTTCAATGTGCTATATATAGCAAAGTAAATCTTGTGCAAATAAGCACACTGGGTTCCCCTGTTATGGGAATTCAACAAAAAGTGGACCACCCCATCAGGAAGGACAGAACCCTAACAGCCAGACAGCCCCTTTTCAATGCTCCCAAGTCAAGAAATCCAGAAATGTGGATAAGCTTTGTCTTTAAAATGGTCTGGCAAAAGTGCTTTTTAAAGAGAGCCTGACTGGTCATTGGGACAGGGGAATTCTTGTGGAGCGGACTGTCCTTAGCCAGCCAAGGGGATCTCATACCATCCAGGAGCCTGGGCCAAGAGCATGAGGTCCCAGGAAGATCAGCAGGCACTGTGGTAACTAAATATTTGCAAACACTCCTGCAGGCAGCATTACCCCCAGATGAGACACCTGACCCCTTCCAGGAAAGATGGAACCTGCAGAGTTAACGATCACCATAATGAAGGACGATCAGGTGAGGATCCAGCTAGGCCACAGCATAGCAAACTAGGAACAGGCACATCGGGCTTCCTAGGCAACTGAAAGCTATAAAAGAAGTGCATTAAATACCAACACCTCTTTTGGTTCCAGAAGTGGGGTAGGAAATGTTTAAGATGAGCCTGGAATATGGACCAAAAGAAATTATTAAACATTATGTCAAAAGGACTCAGCCATCAGCTTGATTGGCTTCTGCTGACCAAAGAACATCATCAACTATAGTGTTAACTATAGTGAACTAAAACTAGTGAATTATATTTAAATCTATGAATTCCATAATAAATCCATGAAATTCACAATAATTTTTAAAAACCTAAGTAGCCCCTAGGAGAAGTGGGTGACTCCAGAACCAGGGCAAGGAAAATAGAAGATGTGCCTGGAGTGTCTTGTAGAGCCAGAGAGTAAGGAAGGACTCAAGGAAGGTTGGGGGCACGTCTAAGGACACAAGAGCCAGCCTGGGAGAGCACCCATGGTCAAAACTGGATCACTGTGAGGAACAAGAATAATTCTAATAGTATTCAATCACAACCCATAGAAGAAAATAAATAACTATTAGTCTGTACTGATATAAATAATTGAGTAAATAAATCAACGAGGAAGGAAAAAAGCCTCTTCATAAATACAGAAGGAATGAGGGAAAAAAAATCACCATTAGAACACCACCATGATAATCATTGCAGGGGAGACTCCCCAACGAAGCCTAATGTTGGAGGGCAGAAGTCTGAGGAGAAATGAAACGCCTGCACAGTCTCAAAGTATCTACCCCAGTATATTTATTTTTTTACAAAAGGAAAAATAATAAATTTACAATGGAGAAACCCAACAGACATCATCCTAATCAAGTGATCAAGGTTAGTGTCATCAATAAGCAGATATATTGGCATCATATACCCCCTGATATCATGCGCTGAAAAAGGCATCACTTTGGTGGTATTACTGCCAAAAATCCAAAATCTCAAATCTGATCATGAGAACCAACAGAGCCACCCAAACTGAGATAAATTCTACAAAATAACTGACCAGGAGGAGGGACTGCCAGAATGGTGAAGTGAAAGTTTCCGAAATTAGAAATCAATAACAGAAAGAAATTTGTAAAATTTACAAATATGTGGAAATTAAACAACACATTCCTAAATACCAGTGGGTCAAAGAAGAAATCACAAGGAAAATTAGAAGATGCCTTGAGATGAATAAAAATGAAAATATAATACACCCAACCTAATGGGATGCAACTAAAATAGTTCTTACAGAAAAATTTAGAACTATAAACACCTATAATAACAAAGAAAAAAAGATCTCAAATCAATAAGCTAATCTTCCAACCTGAGTAACTATAAAAAGACTAACCAAACCCAAGTGAAATAGAAGGAATAAAATAATAAAGATTAGAGAGGAAATAAATGAAATAGAGAATAGAAAAACAATAGAGAAAAATTAACAATACCAAAAATTGGTCCTTTGACAAGATCAATAAAATTGGGAAACCTTTAGCTAGAATGATCAAGCAAAAAAGAGAGAAAGCTCAAATTATTAAGATCACTAATAAAAGAGGATACATGACTACAGACCTTACAGAAATAGAAAGGAGTAAAGAGAATATTATGAACAAATGTGTGCCAGCAAATAGATAACTTAGATGAAATGGACAATTTCCTAAAAAGATACAAAACTGCCATGACTAACTCAAGAAGAAATAGAAAATCTGAAGGGACAAGTAAATAACAAGTAAAGAGATTAAACTAGGAATTTTAAAACTCCGCACAAAGAAATGCTGAGGCCTAGATTGAAGTTTTGCCAATGTTGAACTCTTCCAAACATTTAATGAAGAATATCAATTCTTCACAAACTCTTCCAAAACAGAGAATAGCAGGAATACTCCTCAATTCATTCTATTCTATAGTATTTTCCTTAAGCAAAACCAGACAAAGATACACAACACACATGCACTCACTCACACACACCAATATCCCATATGAATACAGGTGCAAAAATCTTCAACAAATTCTGGCAAATTGAATCCAGCAGAACATGCAAAGGATTATACACCATGACCAAGTAGGATTTATCCCAGGAAAGCAAGATTGGTTTAACATTTGAAACATCAATCAATATATTGTATTAATTGAATAAAGGACAAAAGCCACACTATCACGTGAATAGATGAAGCAAAAGCATTTAACAAAATCCAACACTCTTTCTTCATTAAAAACAAAATGGAAAAACTCAACAAAGTTGAGAATAGAAGGGAACTTCCTCAACCTGATAAGGGCATCTATAAAAAAGCCCAGCTAGCACCATACTCAATGGTGAAAGACTGAATGTTTTCCCCTCAGACCAGGAAAAGGACGTGATTGTCCATAGAAGATCCTAAGGAATCCACAAAACAAGAATGAGAACTAATAAATGGGTTAGCAAGGGGGCAGGATACAACAGCAAGATGCAAAATGACTGACCAATACTTATTAATGCAGTAATGGAAAAACTGTTTAGATCTGAATAAAGAAAGTAGTTTGAGTAATAGTTTTGTACTAATGTTAATTTCTTAGTTTTGACCATTGTAGTACAGTTAACTGAAACATTAAAATTAGAGGAAGGTGGGTGAGAGGTATATAGGAATTCTGTACTCACTGCAACTTTTCTGTCAGTCTAAAATTATTTCGAATAAAAAGTTTTAAAATTTTAGAAAGCTAGTTGGTTCCCATTAGAAGACACTAGTGATCCAAATCAGGCACTTAACTCTCCTTTCCTACATGAGACATAGGGAAACCAGGGCGCAGATGAGAAGGGCCTCCTTATAAAAGTATTCCTGATAATAATGAAAAAATTAGAACACCACCATTCTGCAACCTCCAACAGATCAACAGATGTAGGCAATGATCATCAATGGCTGCTCACATCACAAAAAAAGAGACAAGGGAACATCATGTTCCTCCTTTTTCCTCATATACACTTTACAGGTAACTAATTCTCTTGCCTTTTTCATCTGACTGCAGATATTTGCTTTTACTTTTTCTAACCATTATGTTCCTCTTGATGGAAGTGCAGAACACTACTTATGCACATGATTTTGATGAAAAAAGTATCAAATTGAACCTGATGGAGCTCTGATAAAGTGTCCAGACCCACCTACCACTTCACAGGAAGTACAATAGAAAGGGACATGTTACAGATGCCACAGGAAAGTAATCGGCATAGTCAGACCGTGGGAAACCCTACAGGACAAATAACTCAGTTTCTTCTAAATAAACTGCAAGGGGAAAAAAAGAGGGAGAGAGAGAAAGGGAGTTACAGAGACGGAAATCTAAAGATTAACAGAAAGAAGACCTAAGAGACACATCTGCCAATCGCAATGGGGAGACCTTATCTGGATCTGATTCAAACACACAAATCGAAAACAAATATGTCATTTATGAGACAAGTGGAAATCTGAACACAGGCTGGGTATTTAATAATATTAAGAAATTAATATTAATTTGTTAGGCATGATAATGGTATTGTAGTTCAGTTTTAAGCAGTCATTGCTTTGCTTAAGATAAATACCAAAATATTACAGAAGAACTGTCATGATACCTGGGATGTGCTTCAAAATAAAAGGGAGAGGGAGTGAGTGGCTAAAATAACGCTGGCCCTGAGCTGCTAACTGTGAGACTGGGTGACAGGCACGCAGAGGTTCGTTTTACGTGCACTTCTCTATATGTGTGAATAGAATGAAATTAAAAATCAATAACAGAAAGACATTTGGAAAATTCATAAATATGTGGAAATTAAACAAGACATTCCTAAATAATCAGTGGGTCAAAGAAAAATCACGAGAGAATTAGAAAATACTTTGAGATTAATAAAATTAAAAAGTTTTTTTTTTTTAATTGAAGCCTATTGCTCTTGGGGCTGGGGTGGCAAGTACAGGAATAACTGTAAACATGGAGCCAGCCCAGGATGACTCTGGGCACAAACCATGGTGCTGTGATCTCCTGACAGGGGACTTTAGGCAAACTATCGAGTCTTGAGCTTCAGTTTCTTCATCTCCGAAATGGAACTGTTGCGAGGATAAGATGGAATTGTGCATACAGAACACTTACCTCTTACTAACAAGTGAAAAGAGAACCATCCCATGAATAAGACTGCCTTCTGACAGTAACCAAGTTTTTACAGAAAGAAAGGTTCTTTTTCTACAGCTTGACCCGATGAGCCCAGTCATATATGACACATAACCAGTATCAAAAGAAAAGCTATTTCCAAAAGACATGTGAAAGGCAATGTCCAAATATGATTCCTCAAGCGTCCCCGGCCCAGCACTCCCGAGGGACGTGCCTGCTCAAAGAGGACTCACATTATCCTCGCGAGTTCCCACCTCCTAGGTCTTGTCCTAGTGTCTCTGCTTTTGCAAATCTTTTACTCCAAATAAGACAAAAATACCATGCTTCCAGAAAGGTGTTTCTGCCTCTGGCAAGGAAGAGATGTGGCTCTGCAGGAAAGAGAAGGAAGGGGAGCAGAGACAAGATAAAGGGAGAGAAAATAAAAGGAAGACTTTGTGGAGTCTCACTTCAGGCTCTTCCGAAAAAACAAATCATGAAGCCAGGGCAGCAGGTTGGACATACAACCCTGGTGAGCTGGGGAATGAAGTGAGAATCAAAGGAATCAGAAGAGACAACAATGAGAGGAATTCTCAAATAAGCACGGAGCACCCCTGACTGGTCCCAAAAGGTGACAAAAAGACACCAAGACACCACACTCAAATCCAAGTCCAGAGACAAAAGATTTGGGGAAAGTCACCTTGGCTGATTTCATGCAGAAACGCTCCTGTTTCCATCATCCTAGAGAAAGACGCTGAAAGGTGTCCATAAGATGATATTTGAGTCATCACAAAGCGTATGGCAGCAAAAGGGCAAAAATTCCACAATAACTCAGGTGAGGTTTGGGGCAGAGGGAGGGAGGTCCAGAGGACAAGAGCGCCGGCCCCTCCCCAGCCAAGGGACCAGGGCCAGAAAGGGCATGTGGACCTGGGGCCAGCACCCCCCTATACAAGCTAGGAAACGGAGTGCAGGCCAAGGAGGGGGCTTGTAGGCTGTCCCGGGCCAGTCAGGGCCTGAGCTCAGCCCAGGGCCCACACCTCAGGCTGCTACATCTGGGGAGGTGGATGAGAGCCCTTTCTAGGATGCACATTCCTGCTTCCTCCCTTTGCCTCTCTCTGGCAACATGCCCTTCTAGGAATGTTTCTTCTTCAGTCTCCTCATAATGTCCTGTCCTCCTCTGATAGGTACTCTCTGCTTTCCCGTCACCAGAACCACCACTTTCCAGGCTGACTCCATTCCCCTCCCCTCGCCTCCTCCAGTCGCACCAGCCTTGGCCATATGGTTACTAACTGCCCCCTCACCCAGCCCCTGGTAGCAGTAGCCTTGTCCCAGCTGGACACTCCCTGCTGGAGACCAATGCCCACCAGCTAAAGTGAAGTCCGAATCCCCCAGAAACAGAAACCTGAAGCCACATCACCCCAGATTCCCACCACGGTGCATGGAGTAGGGGGTATCAGACTCAGAACGCCACTTTCTTTCCACCTGTGGCCAGGAGGGAGATGGTTTCTCTAGCCAGCCTTTGTCAGCACCAAGGACGTCCATGTGACCACGAAGGGCTTCTTGTGCCTGCCCCACCCCCCTAGACCACAGCCAAGTGATGCCCAGACTGACCTTTCCCACCAGGCCTGGGCCACAGGCAGGACCCAACCTCCGAGGATCACCCACTATTTCTCTCCCACTGGGCATGGCTCAGGAGGACTTCCTAGACAAAGTCTGAAATCCATGAGAGGATACAACAGGCTCAGGACTTGGAAACAGAGGACTGCTTCTTCAACTTCTGTGTGCAAACAAATCTGTGATGAAGACGCCAGCTCTCCCACCTCCAGAGGCTCAGGGCTGGGGAGTGCCTGGGAAGCTGTATTTCTAACAAGTCTGATGAGAGATTCTCATAGAGAAGGGCCCCAAGGACTAGGTTATTGAGAACCACCACACAAATAACGGTATAAGTATCTGATGCTCTGCAGGCTACATAGTCCAAACACAAAGGGATGTCTGAGAGAAGTCACCATCCAGAGACAGCGTCAGCGGGTCGGGCTTCCCCAGCTAACACTGGCTCTCATTCTTCATTTACATGTGTTTTGACTGAACACCCCTCTGCACATCAACCATAGCAATGACATGACACAGAACCAACGTGGACGGTGCACAACTGTGCTCCCCGTTGTCTCTGTAGTAATCAAAGGCGTGACACAAAATAAGTCATTTCCCTGGCTTCTCAGGCCAGTCCCGATGCTAGCTCCCTAAGATCCTATGCTTCAAGCCCGCACTTCGCCCCCACACAGGTTATGACCCAGTTGCAGTCTCAGGGTGCCCTGACCCTGCCACGTCCCCCCCAATCATTACCACCCTGCATTCCCTCACCTGCCACATCTGCCCCTCCCGCCCCTTGTCTAGCCACATCCTCCCTAGTCCTCAGACTCATGCCCTTCTCTGGGAGGCCTCTCCTGACCTGCATCCTGAATCCTTGGGCTTGGAGCCCCTCCCAGGGCTCCCTCATGGACATGCCCCCCAGTGAGATCTGTCCCCACAGTAAGCTCTGATGAGACCCAGCCTCCTGCTCTTTGTATCTCCAGGGCCTGGCTGGGGTCTGGCTCAGTGAGGAGCAGCTCATGGCACTGGTTTGAGCTGATGCACAGGAACTGAAGCAGCTACACGTACCCTGGAATGAGCGGGTGCACAAGTCACCCACCGTTCACAGATGACAGGAGAGCGCTCAGAAATCCACACTACCCACAGCTCAGTCACGAAAACACCAACACCAGACTCTCTGGGCCTGAAGAAGTTTCACTGGCTTCCGAATGGGGGATGACTGTCCTCCAGATAATCCTCCTCTCCACACACAGCTACTACCCCTCCCACACTCGCACAGATGTAACCAGGGACCCTCCCAGGAGGAAGCCCATTCTCTCCCCGGGAAAGCACTCAAGGAATTCGACTTGGGAGCTGGGAAGTGTTGGGGAACTTCTCCTGAAAGAACCATTATCCTCCAGGAACCATCCCCACGGACTGTACTGACTGTTGGAAAATCCAAGTCCGGTCAGGGGAGGAGGAGAGGAGGACAGGGATGGGTGTGGTCCAAGGGGAAGACGAAGGTTTCAAAATCCCATGAAGCCTTTCAAGGTCATGGGTCAAGACAAATGCTTGTGGGTCCCACTCTCAGTTTTCTCATCCGCAAGATGTAGGTGATGGTTGTTACAAGGGTCAAATGACATAACGGGCGGAAAGCACTTTGTCAACTGAAAATAAGCTATATTTCTTGAGGCCTAAGTATTTCTAAAAAGGAGGCTACAGGGGCCACTGGCTCAGTAATAAGAGGAAGTGGTATGTGTGCAAAGACAAACCTGCTAGACTCCCACCGGGGTTATGCGGTGCAGAGGCAGACAGAGTCCTCACACTGGGGATACTGAGGGCGTAAGTAAGGAGTGCCCCCTCCTCTCTCAGCTTCAGGGTTCTGGTGAACAGGATCCAGGAAATCCCACAGCCCTTTCCATCAACATCATGCTTGCTGACTGGACAATAGGGCAGAGCAAGAGGGGCAGCTTACTCAAAGTGTGGGTCATAAGCATCATCTCTGTGCTAATTAAATACTCAGCTTCCTGGGCCCAATCCCAGATGAGCTTGGTCAGAAATGTTGGGAATGGAGCCTGAGAACTGTTATTTGTAACAAGCTCCTCAAGTGATTCCTACATAAATTTAAGAAGCACAAGCACTGGAATACTGGAAAAGCTGTGCTGTCAGAAAGACCTGGGTCAAATTCCAGTACCACTACATAGCAGCTGTGTGGCCCTGGGCAAGAGACTTAACCTCTCTGAATCTCTGTTTATTCACTTTTAAAATAAGTATGAAGCACAACCAGTGTTGCTGGTAGGGTGAGAGGTACTCAAAGGCAGGAAAGGGCATTCACGGTCTTCATCTGAGCTATCCTACCTATTCTACTGTGACCCCCATCTTTTAGGATAACAGTGCACCACTGAGAGCACAAGGGGTTTCCTAGAGACCTTCACAGGGGATAGAGACTGGGCAAGGTTAATGTCCTCCAACTCAGGGCCCACATTAACCATTACACCAGGAATCAAGCAAGGCAAACAGGAGAGAAAGATGGGCTCAGCTTGGGATGGCGGCCAGGACCATCTGCCTTCCTGAGAGGTGTGACCTTGAGGTGGGCTCCAATACTAAATACAGCTCCAAGCTGGATTTGCAGACAAGCAGTTCTCTTGGATATAAAGGAAGAAGAGATGGCAGGCATCCTGGACAGGCCCAGCCTGAAGGTCTAAAACTCTGGGGAGGTGCAGAGAGAGAGAAGGAGCAGGAGCAGCCCAGCAGAAGGAACTTCCCGGTACTAACTGTGGGTACGGCTCAAAAATCCCTCAAAGCCTCAGTCTTTCCATCTGGAAACTGGGATCAGTTTTAAGAAAATGAAACAGTCAGCTATAGGATGGTGCCCAGCTGGGTGGCCTGCTCACAGCTCACATCAAGGAATGGACACTGCTGATATTACTCCTGTCTTTTCATCTGATCTTTGCTGGGCATGTCAGAAGTAGGTGGCAGTTTCACTCCGTCGTCCCAAGACTAGCTGTTCTCCAAGACAGAGCTTTAAACTCCTGTGCTGGCTGTTAGAGTTATTAAACATCCTGGCCCACAAGGGCTAGCCAAAGACTGAAGCAGAGACTTCAGGTCAGGGCATCTGGGAATAATTTCCCTCCTTTCTGCTTATAAAAAAGGCGGGAGCGGCTGGGAATGAGGACGCCCAGCAGCGGCTGAATTCCAGCCCTGGGATCACGCTGGTTGGGACGCAGGGTCTGAGTGAGGATCAGGGACAGGGTACGTCCCCCCGGCCACGCGCCCCGGCATCTAGCGTTTCCTGCTCTCCGCACCCCGGTTGCAATGCCCTCGCTCAGTCCCAGGCCCCTCGAGGGCTGCCAGACTCTCTGTCCCGAGTTCACTGCTCTCCCATCACCCTAAACCAGTGCCACTCACACCGCGCCCAACACTAAGTTCTCGGAGCGCCCGGCCCTGCGTGGACCAGGCCCGCTCAGCTCACCTGCTGAACACGAGACAACCCAGGTGGTTGATCTCGTGGTCCGAGCGGTGGCGGCTGTAGTCCTCCCACAGGTCCTTGAAGGCCGTGACGGCCAGGATGAACAGCACGGGCGCCAGCGTCAGGCCAGGCTGGAAGGCGTTCACCGCCGGCACAAAGTTGAGCATCGCGATGAAGACGAAGTACACGTTGGCCACGCGGTGGAACTGCTCGAACAGGTTCTTGGGCAGGAAGGATAGCAGAGTGTACTTGGTGGTCTTGAGCCGGTTGTCGGCCAGGTGCTGGGCGCCCCCGCACTGCCGCCTCCGCGCGCCCTTGGCCGCTCCTGCCGCGGTGTCCTCAGCACCCGGTGGCGGCATCAGGTTGGAGCGCACCGTGCGCTTCCTGCCCTCCCGGCGCCGCCGTCGCCGCCACCGCCACCGCCGCCCCGGGGGCGCGGGCTCCTCGGCCGCCGCCGGCTCCCGCTCCATAGCCGCGTGTCCCTGCGCCGGCTCCTCCTCCGCTCGCGCCCGCCCGCGCCAGCCTCCTAGACGATCATCGCCCGCGGCCGGGTGCGGCGGCTCGAACTCCCCGCCTGCGGGACGCACGGAGACGGCGGTCAGCGCGCGCCCGCCCGGCCCACCCTTCGCCCAGCCGCCTGTCCGCAGTCGGGGCAGGGCGCAGGCTGGGCCGCCGCACCGAGCCCCGGTACTCGCGCCTGCCCAGGCCGTTTCCGCCGCGGCGGCTCCCGGCCCCGCCCCGCGCCGCGCCCGGCGGGGACACTGCGGAGAGCGGGAAGCAGAAAGAGCCGGGGCTGGAAACTTTAGAGCAGTTTAGTTTCCTTTCCTTGAAGCATCAGTTTGGTGTCAGAACAGAGCAAAGGCACCCCGCTCTTGGTAGGGGAAAGGACGCTGAGAAGTGTGAGAGAAGAGGCCCCGCCGTCCCTGGGCAGCCCTGCCTCCAGCGCCCTGCAAGGGGACTAGTCTCTGGGGACCCTGGGTCAGGAGTCTCCTCCAGGAATCAACTAGCATCAAAATCCAAATGAGCCATGGAATACCAGTGCTCCAATTTTTAAATCTTATTTACCGAGGACAACTGCTTCTGGGGAGACTCAAGAAGTCTCGAGTCTGGGTCGCCTCCACCCCTTTCCCTCCCTTGACCAGACTGCACCCACTTTCAGATTCACTTCTTGGGTGAACTAGACTTGTTCCTTTCCGTGACCATCACTGCCTTCCTTACTTCCCTAAATAGGACTTTTTTTTTTCTTAATTGAAAGGAGGCATTTCGCTGTAGCAAAGGCAGGCTCTGGTTTGCAGCTATTTCCGTCTCTCTTCCTCTCTGGTCAACCCTGAGGGCCAAAATACTCCTGTGTGCTGTAGTTCTGTGGTGGCCTCTATGGTGCAGACAGCGACAAGGAACTGAGGAAGGTTGTTGGGGGATTCAGGGGAATCAGAGAGGGGAGTGTGTGAAAGGTGGGCAGTGAGAGAAGACTATGCTGGTACTGGGGAGTCCCCACTTCTGCAGTAAGACTCTCCCCCAGAGGTACCACGGCTGGGACAGGGCGGTAGGAGCACAGAGATGAGATGCAGGGATTTCTTGCCAAGGAGTCCACGGCTAAGGATTTGGGTGAGAGGTGCACTTTTGGGTACTGCCTGTCTGGATTTGGAGAGCTGTTGGCCTCCTCCTCCTTCAGACCAGCCCTGTTTCTCTTCCTGCTGTTAGGACACTCTTATCAATCTCCCAAGAGACCACTTCAGTAGCCTCTACTGGCCTTGGGTTCTTCCCTCTGGCACCTGCTCGCAAGTCGCTTCCCCAGTTTTGCTGGAATCACTTACCTTTTCCCCCTACCCTCTCTCAGGATACTCCTCACCTCCTGTACCCTGGCTTACACCCCATCCAGCCACCAGGGTCTCACATTTCTACAGGGAGCCTTGCCACACACCACAATATCTACCAGAATCCAGCACAAGGAGGGTAGAGAAGGTACTAAGGGTAGTACTGGTACTAAAAAAAGAATCCATGCCATATATCAAGCTGCCCCCCAAACTCCCACTGCCATTCCCTAGGGGTACAATATTGATGTGTCGAGGACCAGATCAAAGTTTGGCTAAGGTATCTACATTTTCAGAGAAAGAAATCAGATCTCACAGTGGACCAATGACATCTGAAACTAAGTATTAACAACAAATGAAGGACCATAAGTTCTCTGGTTTCCAGTGACTAAGACCACATGGATCCACATTTTCCTTCATCATCTGACTCAGAGAGGGCTTGGCGTCTGCTGGTTCCCTCCGTTTCCACAGATGCCTCCTGTCCCTACAGGTACCCCCAAGGTTGGGCCAAAGCCTCCGGGGTGGGTCTCCCTGCCTCCTAGTCTCCTCGCTTCAGCCAGACCACATGTTGCCAGAGTGGTTACTTGACCTACCTGACCCTTCCTTTCATTCCTTACCCTGGAGTTTACTGTTTACAAAGTCAAATGCTGAGTCCTCAAGCGGAGGTCCTTTGAGGCCCTCGGGGGAACTGGCATCAAATTGCTGATTTAACTCCGCCTCTCTGGACTCCCTGCCCAGCCACAGGGCAAGAAGACAGGCCTTCTCAGAAGGGCCTTGTTTGTTCCCATCTACATTCCACTCTAAGATTCCAAGGCTCCGTGAGTCACACTGCTCCTTAATTCTGGAATCTTTGCCCACTTGCTCTTCACCAATCCGAATTCAGTATTTCCACTAAGGCCTCGCTCAACTTGATTCCTGGAAGTTCCCATGCTGCGGGATCTATTGAACCTCGTGGAATTACTTTTGTTCTGAGGGGTATGCAGTGGTGTGTAAACCTCCCTTAGATTGTTCCACAGGGGTTTTGAGCTTGAATGTCTTCTGCCAGCTAAACTCTCAAACTCATCTGTCCAGGCCAGATCAAGGCTTGGATGGACTCCGGGCTGGCTCTCTGGACAAGTAAGCCCTAACAAGGCCCTGCTGCTGGGCCCTAGGCAAGTCACTTTCATTGTTCTCATTCAGGGAATATTTGTTCATCACCTACTGTGTGCCCAGCACTGTTCTAGGCACTGGGATCACAGCAGAGAATTGCCAATGATGACAGATATTCTCCTGGATATAACATCCTAGTAGGAAGAGGCAGTGTGATGTGATTTATAATAAGAATATATATTTGGTCTTCATCCTTTTCCTGGCACAGAGTTCCTAAAACTCTTGGAATTTCCTGAGTGATGAGAGTAATAAAGATGTCTTGATGTTCATAACAAATCCCTTTCAACCACAGCTGAGTTTATCTCAGTGAGGTGACTTTTGGAAAGGACCTAAGGATGCTACTGATTACCAGGGGAACCAACCATGTGATTAGAAGTCTGGAACTTTCTGTTGTACCCCTTGACCTCCTGGGAGAGGAGAGGGGCTGGAGGTTGAATCAATCTTCAATGGCCAATGATTTAATCAGCCATGCCTATGTAATGAAGCCTCTATAAAAACTCAAAAAGACAGGGTTCAGAGAGTTTCAGGGTCGGTAAACATGTGGAGACATTGGGAGAGTGTTGCCTGGAGAGCACGTGGAAGTTCCGGGTTCTTTCCCCATACCTTGCCCTATTCATCTCTTCCATCTGGCTGTTCCTAAGTTATATCTTTTTAAAATAAACTGATGATCTAGTAATTAAAATGGTTCTCTGAATTCTGTGAGTTGCTCTGGCAAATTAATCCAACCCAAGGAGGGGGTCATGGGAACCCCCGATCTATAAACTGTTGGTCAAAAGCACAGGTGACAAGCTGGACTTGTGATTGGTGCCTGAAGTAGGAGCAGTCTTGTGGGAATGAGCCTTTAACCTGTGGAATCTGTTACTATCCCAGATAGATAGATGGTGTCAGCCTTGAGTTGAATTGCAGGAGACTCAGCTGGTATTGGAGAATTGCTTGGTGTGGGAAAAACCCTCCTACTCACATTGGAATGGGAGTCCCATAACATAGGCAGCAACTAAACAAGAGAGCTGGGAACATGCCCAGTCCCTGTTCTCAGGAATGCTGTTCTCCTGAGGGATTCCCACAAGGAGGGCACAGGAAGTGGAAAGGCGCAGGAAACCTGTGGGGAAGGGTATGCTCACCTACTGTAGTGGGGGCTGTGGGAGGAACCTTCCTAGGCAGACCTGAGCAGAGGCCTAAGGAAACAAGCCTTGCAGACCAGACATCTGGAGGAAGAAACAGCAAGTGCAGGAAACTGTGAGGCTCCAGGCACAGCCAGATGGGCTGGTGACTAGAGCCAAGTGAGTGAGCAGAGGTGTAACCAGGAGTGGGCTCATGTAGAGCCTGGAGGATCACCATGAGGATTTTGGCTTTTAGCTGAGTGAGAAAGGGAGCCTTGGAAGGTTTTGAGCAGAGGCGTCATGTGACTGGACTCAGGTTTTTCAAAGATCATCCAGCTGCTGTGTACAAAGAATGCAGAGGGGTGAGTTCAGCAGCAGGGAGACAGTAAGGAGCCATGGCAGTGATCCTGGAGAGAGCAGATGCTGGTTCAGGCCAGAGTGGCCATGGTGAAGGGTAGGATATGGCCTACTTAAAGCAAGCAGGATCTGCTATTGGACTGAGTGTGGGGTATAAAAGAAGGAATAGAGTTGAGTCTGGCCTGAGCAGCTGAAAACTTGAGTTGCTGGGGCAGGAACAGTAGGAGGGGCAGGCCTGGAGGTGGTCACCAGACCTCAGGAGTGGAAGTCCAAAAGGCAGGGGTGCACACATCTGAGCTCAGTCAGGAGGCCCAACCAGAGATGTCAGTCTAGGGTTACACAGTGGGTCTGGGTAGAGGAGAACATGGCTGGGATTGGGAGGGGGGCAGAGGCACCAGCATTCAAGACTTTACCCACCTGTGGAAGGGACAGGCATCCGGATTTGCTTCAAGTGCAACAGGAAGCTGTGTACTGCCTCAAGCAGAGACATGAGATGAGAGGATCTGATTTTCCCTTTTAAAAGATGGAAGATGGATTTGGGGCCCAGTAAAAGCCAGTGAGGCAATGAATTAGGAGGTGACCTAGATCGGGCAGTGGCTAGACAGAGTGGGACAACTGGAAATATGTCTTCCAGGTGGAGTCAACATGATTGGCCAACAGGCTGGATGTTTGCATGAGGAAAAGAGGTGAATCAAGAGTCACACTCAAGAGATTAGTTAGGGGGAACAGAATATGCCGCCCCAAAATATGCCACTTTGGCATATTGATTATTTTGAATTAAAGTTACTTGAGAAATAGCGAGTGCAAGAAGGATACTCTGGCCCTTCTTGGTCACTCTGAGAACAGGAAATACATCTCCCATGTGAAAGGTACCTTCCCTTTATGAGGAGGGTGGAAGGCATCTTTATCATCAGAAATAGAGGATTTAGGGCCAAGAAGGCTTGTTCTTTCTTCACTAATTTACTACCCAAGCCCAAACCCCTTTGTCTTGTCAATTCTTCACAAATTTGTTGTTTCTTTGTCTAAAAGGTATAAAAGCTTCCTGCTTTGGTCACTTCTTTGAGTCTCCTATTTTTATGGGGCTCCACATGAGTATGAAATTAAATTTGTTTTATTTCTATTAGTCTGTCTTATGTCAATTTAATTATTAGGCCAGCCAAAGAACCTAGAAGGGAAGAAGGGAGAGTTTTTCTGCCCCTACAGGGAAGAACAGGTTTGAGGAAGAAAACACGAAGCTAGTATAAGCCATATTAAGTTTGAGGTGACTGTTCAACGTCAAATCAATGTCAAGAGGCAGTGGCACAGTGAACTCTTCACATTATAGGAGAGGCCAGCACCAGAGATACAGATCTGGGCAACGTCAGGAGGGACCTGTGACGTAGAGCTGTGTGATGACAAGATCGTACCAACAGATAGAGCGTAAATAGAGTGCGTAGAAGAGACACTGGACATTACTTTCTCACTGAAAAATGTAGGGAATTGGATGAGGCAGTCATGAAGACTGCTTCCGGCTTTCACGTACCAAGAATCGGCACCTTAGATGGCGTGATGCTTGCTTAATAAATACTGATGGAATCAGTAGGAGTCACAATCCACAACGTTTTAACCTGGCAGCATTTGTTCAATATTTGCTCTTGTGATTGTCTCTAACTGAAAAAAGCAAAAAAGGCATAAGAGATTCTGAAATTTGTAATGTGCAAAGTTAGGCACAGAAGCTGTCCATTAATTGACAAGGCCTTGACATTCATTCAGAAATTATTGAAGTATAGAGTCATGAAAATTAGATTGATTGGCAATTTGATTAATTGGCTAATGAGCCAATGAGCTGATTCCATGATAATGTCCCAAATCACAGAAATGCCAAATTTCAAAGACTTAAATAAAAATTTCTATTTTAGGAAGCCTGTCTGAGCACAATTGTTTTCCTTTTCTCCAAACTAAATTCCCTTTAAAAAGACAAGTGATATTTTTTTTAAAAGGATACATGTATAGTTGTGCCGGGAAACTGGGGAAAATCTCTTCAGTAGACGAAATAAGATTCTTCAGAAGATAGAGAGGGACATCTGAGAGATATAAGGCAGAGGAAAGTGGATTGATGAGGAAGTCTAATACATGTAAGGACATACATTTTAGAGTTAAGTAGGCAAGGACGCTTTAAAAAAAAGTGAGTTTTCCAAACAGATCCCTGGAAAGCCCCAAACGTGAGACAGCAGGTCTGGGAGCAGAGCTGTTTTGGGGCATCTGGGCAGAGAATGCCGTCGATAATTCACTGCATCCAGGAAAGTGTGTCACTGTAGACCACATGCTTTGACAAGTCGCTCTCATTGCTGGCTGCACCTTAGGGTTCCCTGGTGAGTTTCAAAGGCCTCGCCGGAGCCCACGTCTTGCTCCAGATCAACTGTATATGGGTGACTTTAATGTGCAGGCAGGGTCAGGAACCTCCAGGCAACTACATCTGCAACTACAGGCATGAACCTATAATACAGTCAGGAGCCATGAGGTGTTTGAGAAGAACCAGTAGCATGAAAGCAAGAAGGCAAACTCTGCAGAGGCAAGTCATTCCTCTCTGAGAATACAGAGCTAATGCAGAACACAGAAAATAACACTAAAAACCACTATTATCCTTAAAAAGATCCAAAGGCCAGCCCACCCATAACATTGCCGTGGAAAAGAAAGAGACGAGGGACAGTAAAGAATTCTTGGGAGTAAAAGACAGTGTAGGCTACATATTTTTTAAAAACACAATACACAACAATGTGAATGTACTAGGTGTCACTGACCTGTACACCCAAAATGGTTAAGATGGTAAATTTTATATTATGTGTATTTCATCATAATTCAAAAAAACATAATAAAGGGTCAAAATTTGTCATACAGATGATCAAATTGAGGAATTCTTTCAGAATGCAGGGCATAAAGATGAAGAAATTAAAATAACAGAGAAGTGGCTAAAAACGTGGATGATGGATCCAGAAAATTCCCTCACATATCTGCTTGTGCTAATTGCAGACAAGGTAAATTGGATCAACACTTCAGAGAACATCTAGAAAAGATGGGCAAAACATTAGCAGAAAATCTGTTTGAAAGCATCAGAGAGCTAACAGAGAGCAAAGCTAATGAGGCCAAGACACAGAAGAAGGAGGAAACCAGAGGGCAGAGTCCATCTCCTGGGACAGGACTTTCCAGGCCCCTCTTCCTATGAGGCCCATCCTGTGTTCTCGCTCTGTCCGACTTCGCATCTGATGTGCCATAGGCTTGTTTGTGGGCCGTCCCTTCTGCACGACTAGACCTGAGCTCCACCAGGCGGGGCTCAGCATCTGCAGGTTCACCCTTTCAAACAGTCCCTGGGGGCTAGGAGAGCGCAGCAATGGGTGGCCTCTTACTAGGTATTCAATGTATAAATACTCACCTTTGTTACGTGATGGAAAAATATCAGCACCATTCCACAGGAACCAGATTTTGATATAGGTTTCTACATTAGTCAAATTGACATTCAACTCTCTTGGCAATTAAATGCATGTGCAGACATGCAAGAATACAGAGAGAGAACCACATATGCCGGTTTTCTGAAAGAAAAAGATTTACCTTGCTGTCCGTGGTATTATATTTACATAGTGAATATAAAATGCCTTTATATACTAGTGTTCTTTTTCTACTTTCTATAGTTAGGCAATATAAATTAGCATAAGTGATTCAGGAATAAGAAAACATTTTGAATAGATTAATAAGCCCCAGAAGATCTTGAAAGGGTCTTCAGAAATTCATCCTCCAAAAGCACCCAATGAAGAACATTGGACAAATTCTGTTGAAACTTCAAAATAGTTTATTCCTTTATTTTGTTTATAATATGGTGTAGAAAGATACTGAGACTTTCTCAATTAGTCCTAAAAGGCTGGCAAAACCTGTATTAAAACCAGAGAGTGGAATTGCAGAGGAACCATTTATAGTTTATTGATATCTATTACCCTATAGTAATATTTATAGTCATAAATATGAGAAAAGAAAAAGGCACAATTTATCACTGTTTGCAACATCACAGCTTTTATCTAGGAAAGTGGTTGGTAATACAGCTAACTGCAAGATACAGACGTACAAGTAAGAGCCAATTAGAAAATGTAATGGATCAACAAAAGAATTTCATTTTTAGAATAATATAAAATACCTAACGAAACGCAATAAAAAACCAGTTCGGGATGTATGTAAATAATCATCACAAAAACCAACAATAGCAGAAGTAACATTTGACCTTTCCAGAGCATGCAACACCTGCCAGACACATGCTGCTCATTTTATAAGCATCATCTCCATCCTCTTGGCCCTTCCATGAGGTGGAAGAATTTTTATCTCAATATTACAGATGAGGAATATGTGATTTCATGGCTAGCCAACATTTTACTGAAGGTGATAGAGGAAGATCTGAGTAAGTTTAGAAATATGCCATGTCTCTGGGTGGGCCTCTCAAATTAACCTATTGATTCTGTGCACTTTCCAAACTAATTCCAATTGGATTTATTTCTTTCAACTTGACAAGTTGAGTACAAGTAACTGAAGAATAAATGAAAATAAATAAGTAAAAATGAATTACATCTGCAAAACTCCATTACCAAACAAGGTCATGTTCTGAAGTACCGGGGTTAGGACTTCAATGTATGGATTGGGGGAGGACGTAATTCAACCCATAACAATTCCTAAGAAGCGAGATGAATTAATTAATAATTTATTGAATAAATCCTTGCTATGACCAGACTCTAAGAGAATGGGCAGGCAAGGAGGGAAGAAAGGATATCCAATTTTAACTGTTTTTTGAAAAGCAAGAATATTTTTATTAAAATATCAGTATTTTATATACTTGTAGAAGTTCAGAAAACACAAATAGAGCAATCAAGGTAAGATAATGGCTGTATGAGGACAGACTGAAGATAAAGGGAAAAAACCCTCACATGTGATAAGTATTTACCATGGGAAAGGTGATATGCTGGGTTCTTTTCTGTATTTTTTTAAATTTTATTTATTGTTATTATTTTTTTATTGAGGTAACAATGGTTTATAATATTATACAGATTTCAGGTGTACATCATTATATTTCTATTTCTGTGTAGATTACATCATGTTCACCACCCAAAGACTAATTACCATCCATCACCATACACACATGCCCAGTCACCCCTTTCACTCTCCTCTCTCCCTCCTTCCCCTCTAGTAATCACTAATCTAATCTCTGTCTCTATGTGTTTGTTTGTGGTTGTTTTTATCTTCTATTTATGAGTGAGGTCATACAGTATTTCACTTTCTCCCTCTGACTTATTTCGCTTAGCATAATACCCTCAAGGTCCATCCATATTGTTACAAATGGCAAGATTTCATCTTTTTTATGACTCAGTAGTATTCCATTGTGTATATATACCAAATCTTCTTTATCCATTCATTCCTTGACAGGCACTTAGGCTATTTCCACATCTTGGCTATTGTGAATAAAGCTGCAGTGAACATAGGGGTGCATATATCTTTACACATTCGTGTTTTCATGTTCTTTGGATAAATGTCCAGCAGTGGAATAGATGGATCATATGGTGGTCCTGTTCTTAATTTTTGGAGGAATCTCCATACTGTTTTCTACAGTGGCTGCATCAGTTTGCATTCCTACCAGTCGTGAATGAAAGTTCCTTTTTCTCCACATCCTCTCCAACACTTGTTATTTCCTGTCTTGTTAATTATAGCCATTCGGACCATGAGGTGATATCTCATTGTAATTTTGATGAGCATTTCCCTAATAATTAGTGATGTTGAACATCTTTTCATGTGCCTGTGGGCCATCTGTATATTTTCATTGGAAAAATTTCTGTTCAGATCTTTTTCCCATTTTTAAATTGGATTGTTGGCTTTTTCTTGTTGACTTGTGTCAGTTCTTTAATTTTTTGGAGATTAACCTTTTAATGGATATATGGTTGCAAACACCTTCTCCCAGTTGTTAGATTGTCTTTTCATTTTGTTGATGGTTTCCTTTGCTGTGCAGAAGCTTTTTAGTCTGATGTAGTCTCATTTGTTTATTTTTTTTTTCCCTTGCCTGGTCAGACATTGTACTTGAAAATATGCTGCTAGAATCAATGTTGAGGAACATACTGCCTATGTTTTCTTCTAGAAGTTTCATGGTTTCAGGTCTTACATTCAAGTGTTTAATCCATTTTGAGTTAATTTTTGTGTATGGTATAAGTTAATGGTCTACTTTCATTCTTTTGCATTTGGCTGTCCAGTTTTCTCAGCACCATTTATTGAAGAGACTTTCCTTTCTCCATTGTATGTTCTTGACTCGCTTCTTGAAAATTATCTGTCCATAGATGTGTGGGTGTATTTCCGGGTTCTTGATTCTGTTCCATTATCTTTGTGTCTGTTTCTGTGCCAGTACCATGCTTTTTTGGTTACATTGTAATAACCAAATCGAATTTGGTTCAATTTTATTTCTTTTCTTTTTTCCCTTTCTTTTTCTTTATTTCCTTCTATTTCTTTTTCTTGCCTGATTGCTCTGGCTAGGACTTCCAATACTATATTAAATAAGAGTGGTGTAAGTGACCACTCTTGTCCAGTTATTGTTCTAAGAAGGATGGATTTCAGTTTTTCTCCATTGGGTATGATATTAGCTGTGGGTCTGTCATATATGGCCTTTATGGTGTTGAGATACTTTCCCTCTGTACCCATTTCATTCATAGTTTTTGTCATAAATGGAAACCATATCTTGTCAAATGCTTTCTCTGGATCTATTGAGATGATCATGTGATTTTTATTCTTCATTTTGTTAATGTGTTGTATCACATTGATTGCTTCGTGGATATTGAACCATCCCTGCATGCCTGGAATAAAACCCACTTGATCATAGTATATGATCTTTTTAATGTATTGTTGTATTCGATTTGCTGGTATTTTGTTAAGGATTTTTGCATCAATGTTCATGAGTGATATTGGCCTGTAATTTTACTTTTTTTGTGTTGTCCTTGTCTGGCTTTGGTATCAGGATAACGTTGGCTTTGTAGAATGTGTTAGGAAGCTTCCCTTCCTCTTCAAGTTTTTGGAAGAGTTCGAGAAGGATGGATATTATATCTTCTTTGAATGTTTAGTAGAATTCACTAGAGAAGCCATCTGGTCCTGGACTTTTATTTTTTGGGAGGTTTTTTGTTACTGTTTCAATCTCCTTACTTGTGAAAGGTCTATTTAAATTCTCTGTTTCTTCTTGATTCAGTTTTGGAAAGTGATATGATTCTAAGATTTTAGCCATTTCTTCTAGATTATCCAATTTCTTGGCATATAGCTTTTCATGGTATTCTCTTATAATCCTTTGTATTTCTGAGGTGTGTGTTGTAACTTCTCCTCTTTCATGTCTGATTTTATTTATTTGAGCCTTTTCTCTTTTTCTCTTGGTGTATCTAGCTAAAGGTTTGTCAATTTTGTTTAACTTTTCAAAGAAACAGCTCTTAGTTTGATTGATTTTTTCTATTTTTTTTAGTGTCTATTTCATTTATTTCCACTGTAAATTTAATTATTTAATTCCTTCTACTGATTTTGGACTTTGCTTGTCCTTCCACTTCCTTTAGGTGCACTGTTAGAGTGTATATTGGATATTTTTCTTGTTTGTTGAGGTAGGCCTGTGTTGCTATACACTTCCCTCTTAGAATGGCTCTTGCTGTATCTCATAAATTTTGGAATGTCATATTTTCATTTTCATTTGTCTCCAGGTATTTTTTTATTTGTCCTTTGGTTTCCTCATTCACTTAAGCATTTTTCAGCAGCATTTTGTTTAATCTCCACATATTTGTGGCTTTTCTGATTTTCTTCCTGTACTTGATTTCTAGTGTTATACCAGTGTGGTCAGAAAAGATGCTTGGTATTATTTCAATCTTCTTAAAGTTATTGAGACTTGTTTTGTGGGCTAATATGTGATCAGTCCTGGAGAATGTTCCATGTACATTTGAAAAGAATGTGTATTCTGTGGTTTTTGGATGGAATGTTCTATATATGTCTACTAAGTTGATCTGGTCTAATGTGTCATTTTAGGCCAATGTTTCATTATTGATCTTCTGTTTGGATGATCTATCCATTGATGTAAGTGGAGTGTTAAAGTCTTCTAGTATTTTGTGTTACTATCTATTTCTCCTTTTATGTCTGTTAATACTTGCTTTATACATTTAGGTGCTCTTATTTTGGGTGTATAGATATTTACAAGTGTTATATCCTCTTGGAGTGTTATCATTATGTAGTGAAATTCTTTTTTCTTTTTTCTGGTGAGGAAGATTGGCCTTGAGCTGATATCTGTTGCCAATCTTCTTCTTTTTGCTTGAGGAAGATTGTCCCTGAGCTAACTTCTGTGACAATATTCTTCTATTTTATATGTGGGATACCACTACAGCTTGATAAGTGGTGTGTCAGATCTCATCTGGGATCTGAACTCACAAACCCTGGGCCACTGAAGCAGAGCAACCAAATTCAACCACTATACCACTGGTCAGGCCCTGTAGTGACCTTCTTTGGCTCTTGTTACAGTTTTTGTTTTAAAGTCTATTTTGTCTGATATAAGTATTGCTACCCTAGATTTCTTTTCATTGCCATTTGCATGGAATATCTTTTTCCATCCCTTCACTTTCAGTTTCTGAGTGTCTTTAGGTCTGAGGTGTGTCTCTTTTATGTAGCATATATATAGGTCTTGTTTTTCATCCAATCAGCCACCCTATATCTTTTGACTGGAGCAGTTAGCCCATTGACATTTAAAGTGGCTATTGATAAGTATGTAATGATTGCCATTTTGTTACTTTTTTTCTGGCTATTTTAGTAGTTCCTCTCTGTTCCTTTCTTCTGCTCTTGCTCTCTTCCTTTATGGTTTGATGCCTTTCTTTACTATTATGTTTGGCTTCCTTTCTCTTAATTTTCTGTGTATTTATTATGGGTTTCTGGTTTGTGATTACCATGAGGTTCATAAATAATATCCTATTTATATAGAAATCTATATTAAGTTCATGGTCTGTTAAGTTTGATCTCTTGCTAAAAGCTTTACTCTTTTACTCCACTCCTCCCACATTTTATCTTTTTTTTTTTTGAAGAAGAAGATTAGCCCTGAGCTAACTACTGCCAGTCCTCCTCCTTTTTTGCTGAGGAAGCCTGGCCCTGAGCTAACATCCATGCCCATCTTCCTCTACTTTATACGTGGGACACCTACCACAGCATGGCATGCCAAGCGGTGCCATTTCCGCACCCGGGATCTGAACCAATGAACCCCGGGCCGCCGAGAAGCAGAACATGTGAACTTAACTGCTGCGCCACCAGGCCATCCCCTGTTTTTTTTTTTGAGGAGGATTAGCCTTGAGCTAACATCTGCTACCAATCCTCCTCTTTTTGCTGAGGAAGACTGGCCCTGAGCTAACATCTGTACCCATCTTCCTCTACTATGTATGTGGGACGCCTACCACAGCATGGCTTGCAAGGCAGTGCCATGTTTGCACCCGGGATCTGATCTGGTGAACCCCAGGCCACTGAATCAGAACATGTGAACTTTAACCGCTGTGCCAATGGACCGGCCCCCGACATTTTATGTTTTTGATATCATATTTAACCTCTGTTACCTTCTTATTATGGAAATAGATAATTTTAGTACTTTACTCTTTTGACCTGCATATTAGCTTCATATTTAGTTAGTCCGCTACCATTACTGTGTATTTGCCTTTACCAGTGACTTTATTGTTTGGGGTTTTTTTTTATACTGTTCTTATTCCTATTTGTGATCTTTTCTTTTCCACTTAAATAAGTCCCTTTAGCATTTCTTGTAAAGCTGGTTTATTGAGGATAAAGTCCTTTAGATTTTGCTTGTCTAGAAAACTCTTTATCTTTCCATTCTGAATGATAACTTTGCAGGGTAGAGTATTCTTGGCTGTAGGTTTTTTACTTTCAGCACTTTAAATATATTGTGCCACTCCCTTCTAACCTGTAAGGTTTCTGCTGAGAAGTTCACTGATAGCCTTATGGGGTTTCCTTTGTATGCAACTTGTTGCCTTTCTCTTGCAGCTTCTAGGATTCTCTCTTTAACTCTTGACATTTTAATTGTGTGTCTTGGTGTGGGCCTCTTTGGATTCATCTTGTGTGATGCTCTCTGTGCTTCCTGTACCTGGGTGTTTGTTTCTTTCCTTAAATTAGGAAAGTTTTCAGCAAATAATTCTTTGAATAGATTCTCTGTCTCTTTGTCTCTCTCTTCTCCTTCTGAGACACATATACTATGAATGTTAGTACACTTGATGTTGTCCCAGAAGTCCCTGAGACTGTCCTCAATCTTGATCATTCTATTTTCTCTTCTACCTGAGTGATTTCCTCTAGTCTTTCATCCAGCTCGCTGATGTATTCTTCTGTATCATCTACTCTGCTATTGATTCCCTCTAGTGAATTTTTTGTTTCCATTATTGTATTCTCTAGTTCTGATTAATTCTTTTTTATATTTTCTAATTCTTTTTTAAAGTTCTCACCGTGTTCATCCATTATTCTCTGAAGATCAGTGGGCATCCTTATGACTATGGGTTTGTACTTTTTATCAGGTAGATTGTTTATCTCTGTTTCATTTAGCTACTTTTCAGAGGTTTTATCTTTTTCCCTTAGTTGGAACATATTCCTTTGTCTCCTCATTTTCACTCTTTCTCTGTGCTTATACCTATGTATTAGGTAGATCAGCTATGTCTCCCAATCTTGGAGAAGTGGTCTTATGTAAGTGATGCCTTATGACACCCAGAAATTGGCTTCCATCTCATCACCAGTTCCAAATGTTCCAGGAGTGTCCCTGTGTGGGCTATGTGTGCCTTCTGCTATGGCAGGGCTGCTCTTGCTACAGGTGCACAGGGAGGCTAGGCTGTCCCCCTGGCCTGCTGGTTGTAATGCTCAGCTGCATGTGGTTGCTACAGTCTATTCAGTCACTTTTTGGTGTGCGTAGTCCCAGCACAGTTGGCTGCAGGGTCTAATAGCGCATTCTTGCTGCGGTTTTCCTGTTAAGGTAGTAGGCCCCCACTGAGGCTAGTTGCTAGGCCCAGGGTCTTACAATTGCTGTAGGCCTCCAGCCTCCAAGGCTCTTGTCAGCTCTCTCAGTAGAGCAGCTGGGTGGGGCCAGCCCTAGACGTGGCAGCACACAATTGGTTCAGGCTTTGGAACGTGGGGCTGATCCCCTAGGTGGTTATTTGAGAGGAAAAAGGCTGCTGCAGTTGATAAGCCCCACTACCCACAGGCCCACACACCCTGTCCATGCAGTCCTCCCAGTACACATTCCCTGACCCACTGAAGGAGACCCACTTGTCCCACTGCAGAGGCCCCACACACTCTACTAATGCAGGCCCACCCCTCATGCACACTTTGCCCCTTGGAAACGCCCTGTCCCACAGAGGTGAACCCACTGGCCCTGCTGCAGAGGTCACACATACCCTGCCTATATGGGCCCACAATTTGCCCAAGGGCTTGCTGTCGGGTGGGGCCAGTCCCTGGGGTAGGCTGCCTGCCTTGGTTGAGCTGGATTAAATTGGTGTTCTAGTGAGTGGGGCAGACCCTGCACTAACAAGCCGGGGGAAGTACTCCAATGGTGTCTACCAGAATCTATGTCAGCATGCCTGTACTAGTTCACAATAATAGCTGCCACCAGCATATCAGTCCCTGGGGAGATGGTTCTAGCTGCCTCCTGCCTTGCCAAGATGCACCCAGAGCCTATCAAGTGAGTCTCTTCACCAAAGGACTGTGCACTTTTCTCTCTGGTGATTTTGTGTTGCTTTCCAAAATGGGTGAATTTATGCATGAGCCCTTCAAGAGTAGACTTTTCCTTTTCTTATGTTTGATAGGTTTTCTGGGGATATTCCCTGTTGTTGTTAATACCCATCAAAGCCAGACTTTACGAGACTTGTCTTGGTTGTGATGAATTTCAAAGATACTTATTGCAAAGCTCTACCACTCAGATCCCCTACTCCTCCAGGGAAAGACGCATACCTTAAGATTGCTCCAGGCTGTGAAGTTCCATGGCTAAAATGTGGAATTTTCCTCTCCAGGAAGGAATTTCTGCCTCTTCCACCTCAGTCAGCACTGTCCCTTTGTGTGTGTGTGTTTTTTTTAAATCCAGTTTCCAGTTCTCTCTCAGGGGTAGTTGTTTGAAGGGTAGTTGTAAATTTGTTGTGTCTATGGGAGAAGGTGAGTCCAGAGTCTGCCTATGCCGCCATCTTCCAGCAATCCAATTTTATCTTACAGAATAACCAAGTCTGTGTTTGGGCAAATAATATATTATCTTTTTGACAGATAGTAGACTGATCAGTAGATAGGTACTGATATAGATAATAATGTACTGCTTCACTGATGAAGGAATTGTTAAGAGAAGAAAGTGATTATCTAATGAGAGAACTCCTTTCCCAAGAAGATCTGAGTTCAATTATGATTAATTTAAATGTCAATCAATCCATGCATAAAACTATTTCACAATGTGAATAAATAATTATTGAGCACTTACTATGCATCACACACTATCATAACCATCAAGATTACAAGGACGCATAGTTAGCGGTTTTTTTTTTTAGAAAGATCAGCCTTGAGCTAACATCTGCCGCCAATCCTCCTCTTTTTGCTGAGGAAGACTGGCCCTGAGCTAGCATCCATGCCCATCTTCCTGTACTTTATATGTGGGACACCTACCACAGCATGGCTTGCCAAGTGGTGCCATGTCCGCACCCAGGATCCAAACCAGCGAACCCAGGCCGCTGAAGCAGAACATGCAAACTTAACTGCTGTGCCACCGGGCCAGCCCGGTTAGTGCCTCTTAAAGTGTGGTCTGTGTGCAAGTTGATGCACTGCTTGTTAGACAAAATGTCCTCAATGAAAGAAGCATTATGTTGACTTTACATTGTGGGGCAAGCTCCTTAGCTGCTTGCAGACAAGCAACAAAGAATGGTGCTACTTGAATAACACTGGAATAGGGCTTTGTCTCTGCCCTCAGAAGCCCATGGTTACTGGGGAGACTAACATGTATTATGACAGTGTATCATCTTTGTCAAGGCATATTCAAATGCCATGGCTGAAGTTTTCTCTTCCACACCCATTGCTGCCCCTGTAGGTGTCAAAGACCCACCTCTGTTTCGGAAGGACACAGAAGTGTCCTGGGCCATTAAACAGGAAGAAATGTATACCAGGAAAAGACATAAAGGCAAAGAACAAAATGCCAGGGCAGCATCTGAGGCTCCTGCCGACTGTGGCTTATCTGCAGGCACTGACTCGGCTTCTACTGGCTTTTAGGAGCTGCTACCAGGAGCTATGGAGGGTGAGGCCAGACAGTGTTCCAATGCCAGCCATGGTTCTCCACAATTGCCCACCAGCCAGATGCTCACCTCCCCGGCCCCCACCCTGGCAACCTTCTCCAGTCCCCCAGCTATGAGGTGGTCTTGCTCTTCCTTACTATGTTTCCATTTCTACTATAATATACCACCTTTCCTTTGATTCTCAAGAGTATGTTTTGGAAATCAAAAAACCCCACACCTGAGAGGGCCAGCCTGATGGTGGAGTGGTTAAATTCACACGTTCTGCTTCAGTGGCCCGGGGTTCTCTGGTTCTGATCCCAGGTGTGGACCTATGCACTACATATCAAGCCATGCTGTGGCAGGCCTCAGATATATAAAGCAGAGGAAGATGGGCACAGTTGTTAGCTCAGGGCCAGTCTTCCTCAGCAAAAAGAGGAGGATTGACAGCAGATGTTAGCTCAGGGCTAATCTTCCTCAAAAACAAACAAACAAACAAACAAAACAAAAACAAAAGCAAAACACAAAACCTGAACATATGGTCTTCCTAACTTTATGCCTCATACATCTGTTCTACTCTCAAAGGATTAAGAAGAAGTTCCAAACATGGAAGGGCAGGAACAGAAAATCACCAGGATCAACATCTCTAGATCCTACCTCCTTCCATGTAAACACCTAAGTGCCCCATGTGATTCCACTTCTGTGATAGAAACCTCTTTAGGGCTCTGTCAGAGAAAGGTCAATGCTACCTGGAGAGAGGTAGTTGAGAAAGGCTTCAGACCAGAGGTAATCCTTGAACTGAATTTGAAAAGAGATTAGGAACTTCCCAGCCAGAGGGAAAATGGGACATGGCAGAGAGTGGAATAAGCAAAGGGTAAAACAGCCAAGTGTTTAGGTTGTTAGCATTAGGCTCTTGGAATTTAGGGTGTGAGTTTAGGAAGAACAGAGGTGGTAGGCCAGGTAAAAGGGATCTTGTTTGAGTTACATCAGTGTGGTTGTTGTATATCCTGTGTGTGGTAAGGAGAAGCATGATTCTATCAACCTCTTTTGCTCTTTAGCTACCCAAGCATGGGTTCATGCTTATTCTCTGACTGGATTTGGATCCTAAATTTTGTCTCGATCCTGCTGCAGACAATCCAGATGTGACAAACACTTGCCTCGTAAGTGACAGTTAAAATAAAGGGAAATGGTTTCCATACAATAGAAGCAACTTTGAGTAAAAATAACTTACACATATCCTCATGTGTATAATTCAGGTACCCACACAGAAAACTGAACGTTTCCTGTTGCTTTTCTTTTGTCTGTAGTCATTATTTTCTGGCTTGATTGAAATTTTCACTTTTTAAAAATAAAACAGGTCCTATTTCAAGTAGATTCTGCTGGTGTTATTAGTATTAGGATTATGGCTATGGGAAGTACAATAGTTTATAAGCTCAAAGGAAATAGGGGATTTGAAGGAGAGAAAAAATATGTATAGATGGGAGAAAGGCATGTACTTTTAAACCATTTCTTACATTGCATTAGATAGTTGGTTTTGTTAACACTGCTCCCATGTGAGTTTTCCAATATCACTAACCAATTAACTCAATTCTGACACTAGATAGTGTCAGATTCCACAGGTTCAGCACTTGGTCCCATGAGACTGCCCCCACTTCAGACACCAATCTCGAGTCCAGGTTGTCACCTGCACTTCTGACTGACTAACTATAAATAGAAGGTTCCCACAACCTCCTCCTCCTCCTACAATTAATTTCTTGAGTGGCCCACAGAACCTAGAGAAATATTTACTTACATTTTCCAGTTTATTCTAAAGGGTATTATAAAGAACACAGATGAATAGCCAGATGAAGAGGTACATAGGATGAGGCCTGGAAGGATCCCCAGTGCTAGAGCTTCTGTCTCTGTGGAACTGGGGTGTTTCACCCTCCTAGCAGGTGGATGTGCCCACCAACCTGGAAGCTCATCAAATCTCCTTGTTGAAGGGTTTTTAGGGGCAGGCCTGGTGATGTAGTGGTTAAGTTCAGGCTCTCTGCTTCAGTGGCCTGTGGTTTGTGGGTTCAGATCCTGGGTGCAGACCTACATACTGCCCCTGAAGACATGCTGTGGTGGTATCCCACATATAAAATACGGGAAGATTGGCACAGATGTTAGCTCAAGGCCAATCCTCCTCAAGCAAAAAGACGAAGATTGGCAACATGTGTTAGCTCAGGGATAATCTTCCTCAAGGAAAAAAAAGAAAAGAAAAATAAATAAATCCCAGCACCAAGGACTCATGTACTGACAAGGCTGAAGGTGGCACTTAAAGCAGAGTCAGAAGAACACCTTTCAATTTCTCTGATTTCTTCAAAATGATTGTTTTTTAAAATAAATCTTTCATACTTTAAATTTGTTTAAATCACTAAATTAAATTAAAGTGATTTGTTAAAATCACTTTTGTAGTTTAACTGTTTTTAAATGTTTTTTCTTGTTTTAAAGTTTGCAGAAAATTTTCTACGTTATAACCCACGTGGGACAATGTTTGTAAATTGTCCAAGTGCAAACTTTAAAAAGACAGAGAGAGAGAAAGAAAGAAAAAGAAAGAAAGAAAGGAAGGAAGGAAGGATGGAGGCAGGGAGGAAGAGGGGGAGAGAGGGATAGAGAAAGAGAAGGAAGGAAGGCAGGCAGGAAACTCGTGGCAACTTCCGCTTCTAGCCGTGATGGAATAACTGGCACCAGACTAGCCCTCCTGCCATAAACAACTATCCACATGGACAAAACACATGAGGCAATTGATCCCAGACCCTGGGCACCAGAAGGAGAGGAATGTGACTCCTGAAAGAAAGAAAAGCATGAGGTGAACACCGAGACTGTCTCAGTTATTACCTGAGGGCATTTTGCAAACTGTAGCTGGAAGTGGAGAAGGTGGAGCCTACAGAGATCGCAGTGATCTCACTGAGTAGCAGAGGCCTTGCTCGAAGTTCACAGTTATTTAGGCACCTGCAATCTGCAGGGCAGAGTATGGGGGAACTGTGCAGAGAAGGAGTTTTAGAAATTTGCGTGGTGTCCATTTAGTCTGTGGCTAAATATTAAGATATACAAATGTAAGTCAATATTCTGCAAGAAATGGCTGCTAAGTTGAACAGAAATTCCAGAGACAGCACAATGCTGGAGGTGCTGGGAGACAGAGGCGCTCTTACCCACCAGAAGGTTCTGTCTTCAAAGACACAATGCTGAACACCCCGAATATTCAAATGGCTTTGGGAAAGCCATGCCTTAGGGGCAAGACTACATCGGGCAAAGAATAAGGGCTACTCTATACTTAGATTTTCAAAGTCTAGAGCAAGTCTCAACTTGATCAAGTTGAACAACCAATAAATTAACTGCCTATCAGAAAAAACACGCAAGTATAAAGGAAGAGGCCTCAAAAAGACTCTTAGTGACCTAGCATACACAATATCATGCAAAATATCAGATGAAACAGGAAAATGTGACACATAACCAGCAAAAAACCAAACCAAAGTGAAAAAATAGAAAATAAACTTTATGACCCAGATTTAAAGTTAGAAGGCAAGGACATTAAAGACAAGGACATTAAATTAGCTATTTCAAGTATGTTCAAATACAAAGAAAAATACAGTCATAATGAATTTAAAAATAGAGGGCATCAGCAGAAAAATAAGAACTATAAAAAGAAAGAAATGGAAATTTTAGAACTGAGAAGTGCAATATACAAAATGAAAATTTTACTGGATGGGTAAATCTATGGTGTAGATTAATAGTGGATTGAAGAAGACAGAAGTATGCTCAATAAACTTTGAGACAGACAAATATAAATTATCAATCTGAATTACAGAGAGAAAAAAGTGTTTCAAAAGTGAGTACAGAGTCATGGATCTGTAGGACAATATTCAGTGGTCTAATCTATGTATAATTAGAGTTTCAGGAGGCAATGAGAAAGAGAAAAGGCCAGGAAAAGTATGTGAGAAAATAGTGGCCACATATTTCCCAAATTTAGTTAAAACATAAGCTCCCATAAGATTACATATGAGAGAAGCTCAGAAAACTTCAGGCAGGATGAATAAAAGAAAACCATGCCCAGCCCTTAGAGTTGAACTGCTGAAAATCAGAGATAAAGAGAAAAATCTTGAAAGCAGCCAGAGAAAAGCAGGCACATTACATACATTACATACGGAGGGATGATTTGAAGGGCAGCTACTTCTCATCAGAAACAAGGGAGACCAGAAGACAAACGAATGATATCTTTAAAGCACTGAAGGAAAAACTATCAATTCAGAATTTTATATCAGTAAAAATTTCTGCCAAAAATGAAGGTGACATAAAGACAGATTAAGATAAACAAAAGCTGAGAGAATTCATCACTGGGTTAGAAGAGAAACTAAAAGGACTTCTTTAGGCTGAAGAGAAATAAAACTAGATGGAAATCCAGATCAGCAGAAATCAATGAAGAATACCGGATATAGTAACTATAGAATATTATTTTTCATTTCTTAATATCTTTGAAAAGCAAATGATTGTTTAGGCAAAAATTATGCCAATTTATTATAAGGTTTATAACATGACAATTTAAAATATATGAAACAATAGTACAAAAAGTAGAGGTTCAGTGGAATCACATTATCACTATAACCTACAGGTATTAAAAGAATAATGAGGAAAGATCGCAAATAACTTTATACCAATACATTCAACAAAT